>NC_041398.2:29832093-29992093 GCF_900747795.2 Erpetoichthys calabaricus
ACTCTAGAGGTTGTCACAGACACTACAGAGTTTTATGGGAAGATGTTCTTCTAAGTCAACACAGTCATTAGCACAACAGACAGGTGTGTCAACATCTACTCCATCATTTGCTAGACACATTTTTGGTGTGTCACCCAGTATCTGGCCTTATATTCACCAAGTTAAACTGAGAGTGAGCTATAATATTTTGTAATTAAAGAAACCCAGAAACCAGTCCTTAATTATGTGGGTCTATAACAGATTCAAAATTTTTATTCAACATGGTATGTCTATAGAAATCTTTTAAAGAAAACTAAAACCATTCAGCTTGATATGATGATCACCAAAAAAGTCAGATGGATAATACAAGCTCTGGAACACCTTTCAAAATGAAATCAGGCACATAAAATCTGAAGACATCTTTTATAAAGTATATTACCTGTGTATGCAAAGTTAAAAGGAGTGAAAATGGGGTGATGGTGTTTTGGAGCAATTTGAGGATGGGAAGGATACAAGAAAACTCCATCGGTTCCCAGCAAATCCTCCATCGCCTTCTTAAGCTCCTGTGTTTTCTGCAATATGCCTGGTTTGGGCTCTAGTTTCTGGAACTTCTCTGCAAGACTCAGGCCTGCATTGAAGGAAAAAAAAAAAAACACATTGTCATTCAACTTTTATTATAATTATACTATTCATGATGAAACATTTGTATGCAAGGAGGTGAAACATACTTTTCAGAAAAAAAGTAGCTTTGAATTATAATCAAGGTATGGTCACTATGACCTGCTTCTGAATAAATATGCACATCCACTGATATCTTCACCTTTATTTGCATCTTTGCTGCTATTGAATGGGTTTTATGTGCTAAGCAAATCAAAAACTTTTTATAGACCAAATTGAGACTGGATCTGTTAAAAAATATGCTGTTACTAAATTGTTATGCAGATTAATTTTTAATATTTTGATAATTTTTTGTAAATAGTTATTTAAAATTTAATAGTTACTTAAAGAAACAGATTTGGTTGAGAAAGTAGTTGAAATTTCATTTTCAATCCCCCCACCCCCCATTGCCTTTTGATAAGTGCCGCTTTACAAAATGTATTTTACAGCAGGGGGTGGGAAATTAAATCAGTTTGGTAAGGGGCTGTGTTATAACTTTGTTTGGCCATCCCCCTCGGGGAGACCATAAATTGTCTAGCTGGCAGGAACAGGCTGCACATGAACAAAGGAAATAGGGGATGGGTTGTACCAGAGTGTTTTTATTGGTGAATGGCCCAGGAAGGGACAAGTAGACTTACACTATTGGACATTAGTAGTAGGGCTTTGTACCGTGTTAGCCATAATGGATGCAATGAGAAGTCAAGCAAAATGACACCTTTTATTGGCTAACTGAACAGATCACAATATGCAAGCTTTCAAGGCAACTCGGGTCCCTTCTTCAGGCAAGTTGGGTCATTGGAATTGGATTGTGGATGAAGGAAATAGGTTTGGAAGAACCAAGGGAGTTGCTTGCACCCATTGGTCTAGAAGTATAGCAAAAGAAGATGGACCTCTCTCTCTCACCATCTGTCCATTAAGAGAAGATCTCCTCTTTCTCGCTATTTCTCCACGGTGAAGACAACTCTGTCTGGGCAGCCATATTGCATGTGGCCTGTTTAAATATTCCATTCCAAGGCCATGTGGCAGAAAAGCTGATGACAAGCAGATAGCCACCTGCAAGATGCACTGCTACTTAGGCTGTAACAGTATTTTTGTCACACATTTTATTTTGCTTATAATTTGGGTATATTATTTATCTTCTTATATAATACACTACTGTGGCTGGCCGTTTGTCTGTCCAGGATTTTAAATCACCTGTAGCTCACAAGCCATTTGACCTATTGACCTGAAATTTGGTACACATATACTAAGTGACCTCTACTGTCCACTTTCAGGGTGATGATTTTTGTTTTATTGTAGAATCAACTCTCGGCAGTGGGCAGCAGGGCGGGCGTGCAGTGCATGTGTACGGGCGCCGTTCTCATCTCTAACACCTTCGCTGTCACTTCCTCTACCTCTTCATATCTTAAATCATTCTTGAGGTAGATTATGGCACTTAAGTGAAACATTAACAAAAACGTACTAAGTAATTGCAACACAAAACCTGACTTAATCAGTTTAATGTAAAAAAAAATGCTGACCGAAGAAGAGGGCCGCTAGAGTGGAGAAAACAAGAGCTGCTCAGGAAGCAGCAACAGCATCAACCTCTAAGCAAACGAATGCTAAGCATACAGAGAAAGAGGATGAAAACTATAAGTCAAGTGTATTCACTGCACGTTATTGTGCAATCCGCTGTTACTGGTAATACATAATTTAAATAATAAATTTAATAATAAAATAATTTAAAGTATAACTCTCTCCTATTTGTCCTACTTGTTGTCTGATAGCATAGGTATAAAAGGCAGCATAACATATGAAGGCCAAAATTATGGAATTTAAGACATTTTGTTAAGGTATATATAATAGAGTATAAAGGAGAAAATAAGGTCACAAAGGACCTTATACAACACCAACAGATTAGGAAGCAGTCTTTCATATAGTCTTTTTAGTAAATATATTGGGCGTGTTACAACAATGCATCAAAAAGCAAATTGCAAAGTACTCCTCAGTAAATATCACACACCCAACCATTTTCTATAAAACTCGATAAGAAACTGCAGTACATTCCAAGGCATTTTACAAAATATAGCATTGACAGCTTCATATATTCTGTGTCCAAATGACACTACTTTGTCTAGCACATTGACACCTTGGTGAAGAAGGCACACCAAGGTCTTTACCACCTCAGATGCTTCAAGGATTTTCAGCTGCCCTCGCAGATACTAAAGAATTTCTATAAATTCCCTATTGAAACTTATCCTGAGAGGAAGTATTACTGCCTGGTGTGGAAACCCCAAGGCACTGTACTCTGTGTACACTCTCCAACTTCCAGAACACGTATAGTAAGCGATGTCAGACCAGGGTAATAAAATTATCAGAGATAAAAGCCATCACAACAATTGCCTCTTCTTTGTGGGTGGCGTTCATGTAAATGCTACCACTGCCTGAAGACTAGTTCAGAGAAACTTGAGTTGGAGCTCCTTTACACTGTCTATCCACATTCTAACAGAGGGCAGTGCCTAGAGCTACACTATACCCTATTACTATTTCTCCTATATTAAGTTAAATTTTATATATTTTTATAAAATGAATATAATGCTACATTTGTACATATTGATATTTATTTAGTATTTCCTATTCATGGTCTTTTAAAATTATTATAATAAACGGTCTTGGAGTTCAGTAACTTAGCATTTCACTCCATTCTGCACTTGTTTTGATATTTCAACAACTGGAATAGCAAACAGCAATTCAGCAATGAGAATGAACAAAGCTGACAAGTATGTCATGCCAAATGACTATGGCATTGCCCTTAAGATACAAGGTGTCACTCATTTGCTGTGTGACCTCAGGCAAGTCACTTTACCTGACAAAACTCCAGTTGTTCAAATACGTAAACAGCTGAACCAAGAGCTTGAGTTTGATTTGCTTAGAACAAAAGTACCACATAATTTCCTTTAACATCCTTTCAAATTCAAGAAACAATCTCTTGTTTCACATTCCAAAACCTTAGTTACTGTCATTCATCCCCACCCTCACCAATTTAAACTTCTTCACTGGAAAACATTCTTTGTTACAGAAATAGTACTGAGCTTCTGGTCTAATATAATGAAACCGCACAGACAGGAAATGGCATTGCTCTACATTGTAAATGTCACATATGAGTATTTTTGTTTTTCTCAATTAGGCTGACCTACTAAACATTCCATTTTCCCAGTATAACATTTTAACAACTGGGTTGAGGCTTGGTGTAAGCGTTGCCATACACAGTAATCACACTCTAGTGAGCCCTTTTTCTAGTGCTTAACGCATTCAGCAGTAACTGTTTGCAAAGAAGGATTGTCTTCTTGTATGAATAAACAAATTTATTGAAGGCTAATTTATTGTTCAAAATGTTACCAACTTAGCACTGTTCTTTGTGCTGGTTATGAACCTTCATGTTCAGCATCTGTTTGAAAAGATGGGTTGCTGGTCTAATAAACAGAATTAAACTTTACCCCTCAATCTATTTTCTTATAATTTTACTACATTTAGCAGATTACTACTAATTACTACTTAACTTGCCAGGAATCATATCTGACACCTTAGTTAGCATATGCATTTGTGAACTGCTTATGAACGATACTGCAATCCACCAAATGCTGACAGAATAGGTTCCAGCTACCCATGACCCTGAAATGGAAAATGTGATATTTATAATGCCATTAGAGAACAGTCAAAAAAATGCCAGCTTATTTCAACATGGACAAACTGCATCAGTACAGAGAGAGTGGTTGCAAGCTCACCAACACAAATAGAGGTAAACTTCACAAAAGAGTAGCTAAATGCCACAAAAGTACAGCCACCAAAACTGCAACAGAATTGAAAGAATTGAATCAGTGCATCTGTGACTCAGATGTTATTCTCTGTGTTGGGATTTACTTGACTGGTTTTGTCAACACATACTCTTCAATTCTCAAACAGCTGCTTTGGTGAAATATTAGATAAAAGTCAGAAATTGTGCATATAATGAAAGGATATAATTAATTTCAAAAGGTACTGGATTCATGTAATAAAATAAAAAAAATAATAAGTGCATTATTCCACTTTTTTGGTGCATATTATACTAGTCCTTAAGAAATGTACAGAATTGAGCTGTACAGTGCCACAAAATTATAAGCATTACGGTATAGTACTTAATAGCGTTTTATTATTGCTGTTGCTTCCATTATAAGCATTACGGTATAGTACTTAATAGCGTTTTATTATTGCTGTTTGCTTCCATCACTATGTATTTTCAGTAAAATAAAGATGATGTCACAGACACATATATATATACATATATATATATATATATATATATATACATATATATATATACATATATATATATATATACATATATATATATATATATATATATACACATACATACATACATACATACATACATACATACATACATACATATATATATATATATATATATATATATATATATATATACACACACACACACATATATACTGTACATACACATACACAATCCTAAGCTTAAAAGTGCAACGATTTTGTGAAACGATTTTATGTCATGTTTTAAATTGGGCTAATTTTAAAACCTACATTTATATAGGCCTATCTTTTTTCAAAATTTATCGAACTTTAATGTGATGTTGTTAGATTTTCAGATTCTTATTCCGTTTTTAAATTATAAACTAAAAAATATCAAGAGCTCACGTCCCGCGAGATGAGACTTTGTGCCAACAGATTTAACCATGGCCGGGGCCGGAAATAAAAGACAAAGTGTAGGACAGCTGCAGTACAGGCTTTTAAATGTTCGAAGTGGCGCGCAAGATGCACATCACGCGGCATAGCGGCAGCAGCAAGCCAGCAGCTGATCGAGCAAAGAGGAGGTTAAAAAAATAAAAAACCTATTTGTTTCCCATTGTATTATCATCTCCTCCTCGTTCAGCCCCCCCTTCAGAACGCGAGTGGCAGAAACCACTCTGTGTTTGTCCTGTCTTGTCACATTACAACCTGGAATTAAAATGGATTTTTGGGGGGTTCGCACCATTTCATTTTCACAACATGTCTACAACTTTGAAGGTGCAAAACATTTTTTTATTGTGACAAAAACAATAACAGACAAAAAACATGAGTGTGCATAAGTGTAACTTTAGCAGTTATGCTCAGGGTCATTGTCCTGCTGGAAGGTGAACTCAACCCTGAACTATACTTCTCCACAACTTTGTCTCTGACCTGTTTGTGGACTGCTCCTTTGTCTTCATGTTGCTTGCTTAGTGGTGTTGCAGAGTCAGAGTAATTGGCTGGATAAGATCAAATTTAAGGGGTCATAGCAAAGGGAATGAATACATGTGCACACATGGCTTTTTAGTTTTTACTTGTGTATCCTAAGTACTGCATTTTATATTTGGGTAATGAATCTGGGTAAAAATCTAGTTAATTTGCTCTTTTTTTTGTAATTTCGATTTGGTCTCGGTGGTCAATTTTTTTGTATTTCTGTGTATGGTCAGTCCTGCAAATAAAATCTAATTTCTAAAGGAAAAAAAAAGTCTTCTATAAGTGAAACAAGGCAGAGGAATAATTTTCAAAACTAATTCTTTACTTACTTTCAAATCCTAAACAAACCATTCATTCATTACACATGTAACTAAAATCTGCAGATGACTGCTTCTAACAAAAGGTATGAACAATTCAACTTTGACTGCTTTTATTTACTTATTTTGTGTGTGTGCGTGGTTTTAAGTGGTCTGCGCATTGAGCATTTAATCTGGGTAAAGATAAACATTTCTTGAGGATGTATAATTCTTGATAATAGCAACTGACAAAAAACCAAAATATGGGGTATATGTTTCAGTTCCTCTATTGCCTCTAAAACAGAAGTGAACACTGAGGAATAACGGCTTAATTGTAGCACAGGTACCGATGACACATTACCTTTGCTTATGGAAAGGAAAAAAAAATCTTCAGAATTCAGAAATGGGTTGCTCAGAATTCTTTAAATGGTTATCTTTTAACGGACAATGCAATAAGTAGTGTTGTTCACCACCTCCTCAAGCTAATTTTGCCATAAATGTTACATCAATGTGTTAGTGCGTTCACATTACACTCAACGATGTGTTTTGTCACATCTGTTGTAACATATTTTTTACAGAACTCTTTTATGATGCATCTGTTACAGGGCCTATAACCCCACTGGCCTGCAACTTCGAGATAATGTTTCAACAAGAACTCTAAACTCACTGGTCACTTTCATTACCACTCACCAATTGCTGGAAGAGTGTGACACGAAAATCCCAGCATCCACTTTAGCAGCTCCCACAGAGGCCACACAGGTTTGCCATGGTCTCCCAAAAGCTCAGTAAACGTTGTAGCAACCTGTAAACAGACACAGTGTTTAAAATAGGTCTTATTTACTTTATCTTAACTACAATCTAGTTCTACCCTTAATAAACTAGATATAGATAGAATTATCATACTCTCCAATGAATCTGCAAATTTTATTAATCTTTACTTTTGTTTTCTTTTCCTGTTCTACTGCTGTGGTGTTCTGTGCCACCACCGGCTGAATAACGTCCTGTACAGCCACCAGTGAAATGTGAATGTTTGAATAAAAGTGGATACCCCAACCTTCCATGAGGTCCACTGTGTCCAATCCTCTAAGACAACACCTAAAACAATGGAAATTACATTAAAGACAGAATGCCCAGTGGGATGCTGAGCGGTCTTTTGGACAGGAACCCCTACAGATTTTGTTGTTTTTTCCTTTTTCTGTCCATCCTGGCCATCTGGCCTTATCTGCCTATCATTCAGAGGCTTAAAAACAAAAAGAAATTCTATAGTTAAGAACTCAGACACAGTGTTTAAAATAGGTCTTATTTATTTTAAAATCCAGCACGAGCTTATTCAGAGGACTGCAGCCAAACCATGTCAGTTCATATAAAGCTAGTAAAATACAGTATGATAGACTTGAAAAACAAGATTATCTGTTAGCAGCAAAGGGCAGACAATTTCTAGTTTTCTCAGGGTGAGGAAGTGAACAAGACAGTTAATGAAAAGGAAATTGAAATGCCTCACATTTAGGGTGAACTCACTGCCAAAAAACAAAAGTGGTAGCAGCTCTAAAGAATGCAAGCAACTACTCCGAGCATGCTGTACAGTACCTACTTATCTGCTAATTATTTTCATCAACACTTTACCTAAGCATACCTAGCAATAATTCTCCAAGTACAGTATTGAATCAATATTATCATCAGTTATTAAATATTTTGCATAAATACTAATACATATATTTAGAAATTGCTGTAATATTTTTGCTTCTTTTCATCCTACTAATAAAATAAAGAATAAAACTGCATCTCTTTATTCTTTATTTGTGTACATTTAAAATAACTTTGTTCCTACTGAGAAAGTGTACTAGAAATGAAATAAATGAAACACCAGCTTCATATCCAAGAGCACTGTTAATTCATTCATTATATTTACTTATAGAGGTTATATTGAGAACAAGTGCTTCAATTCTCTATTGCTTTTCTAGTTTTTTCTTTTCCATGTTAAGTTGTAACTCAGTCATAATAGGACAACAAGGTCTGCAATTTGGAAGAAACCTAAAATATGCATTAGCCTGTACATTGTTTTCAGATTTTATGTTTGTCATGGTTTACCTAATCACTGGTGAATGTATAAGAAATTAGAAATATTTTGTAAAGGGTTATATACATTTCTGAAAACATTTGATATTTTCTGCTGACCTATAATCCAATTTAATTGAAGTTTATTTGTAGCCAATTTTCAGATTGGCTGAAAATTGTTAGAAAAATAGCAATTGCTAGAAAATATTCTTTTAATAGAGAACTAACTGCATACTGAGCTCGTTTTACTTCTGAAAGAGACATGTTTGTTTGAAGTGTTTGAATAAAGTTCCTGTCTCTACAATCTCCTGTGTTTCTGTGCAATTCTGTGACCCAAGCGTGACACCCTGCAGCATTGCAGCCTTAATGTCCCTGGGATAGAGCCGCTGCACTATAGCCTACCAGCATCAGTGCTTACCTCTGTGTGCTTGAGTGCAGCCAGTTCAAGCACAGTTGGCTCGGTGATTTACTGAATTTCATCCATTGAGTCAGTTGCACCTTGTACATATTGTTCCAGTAGTTTTTTTAAATAGTTTTTACAGTTCATTAGCAGTGTGTAAAATGATTAGTGTTGCAGTAACTGTGATGCTCTTAGCATGAAAAAAAATGTGTTCCATTAAAATTTCACTTTTTCTTTGTGAATTGTGACGTTTACTTAAAGTGCAGCAAAAAAGTATTTGGCGTCCAGGGATGCATTAACCCCCAAGCACAGTGGAACCTCGGTTCACGACCATAATTCGTTCCAAAACTTTGGTCGTAAACCGATTTGGTCGTGAACCAAAGCAATTTCCCCCATAGGATTGTATGTAAATACAATTAATCCATTCCAGAACATATCAAGTGTATGTAAATATATATATATTTTTTTAAGTTTTTAAGCACAAATATAGTTAATTAAACCATAGAATGCACAGCATAATAGTAAACTAAATGTAAAAACATTGAATAACACTGAGAAAACCTTGAACAACAGAGAAAACTAACACTGCAATAGTTCACACTATAGCGCTACCAACCGCTGGCTAAAAACACTTTTTTTTTTTTTTTTTTTTTTAATGAGTTTTAAGCACAGGGAAAAATCCGTAATTTAATAAACCACCAAGAAAAGTAACATTGCAACAATGCACGCTATGAACCGAACGCTGTAAACAGAAATGAAAACAAAATCAAGCCCAGTGCATTCTTTAGCTGCCTTCCTACCTTATGAGTCCAGCTCTCTCTCTCGCTGCCTGTGTGTGTGCGCGGCTCTCTCTCCCCTGCTGCCTGTGTGTGTGTGTGTGTCCTGCGCTCTCTCTCTTGCTCGCTGCACAGGAAATGCACAGGGAGAGACTGAACATGTACAAACCAAAAGGGAAACTGGCTTGTTCATATACCGAGTGTGTGGTTGTGAACCGAGGCAAAAGTTTGGCGAACTTTTTGGTCGTAAACCGATTTGTACGTGTACCAAGATGTTCATGAACCGAGGTTCCACTGTATGTGACAGTATAACGGTTAAAGCCCCAAGATGCCACAGAAAGGCCCTGCACCTTCTAAGACCTTCTAGCAATGAAAACGCACTTGCATGAATTACAGTACATATAGCAGTAACATCGGTATTTTACATTCTAGCACTGTGGGTGACATATCAGTACAGTACTGTATAGTATGCAGGTTAACCTTTACATTCTATTTTTTATGTAATGTATTAAGCTGAGTTTGAAATTCAATTAAAGTGTTTTGGGGGGGCATATTTAGGGTTTAAACGATAAAAATAGCCATTTTTTTTAACCACATCCAAAATTTGTGGTTTTTCACAATTCGTGGGTGCTCTAGGAACGTAACCCCCACAAATTTTGGGGGTGTACTGTATATTCAAATATGCAAGAGGTATTTAATGCCTGCTTTGACTGTATATAATTATGTTGTAACATGTCATCGTATTTTCAGTATCTAAAATATAATTTTTCCAAGTCAGAAATGAATTTGACCTGTCCACAATACGGACCTTTCAGAATGAGAATTTCAGATATCAAAATTTTAGTATTGACTAAGAAGGGGAAATTATAGGTACATTAGCAATATATGAAATGGAGGGGTTCCGCCATTGACATGACATCTATAAAACTTTCATTTCAAGAGATTTGCATTTCAGTTTTGACTGGTTAAATTTCAAAGAGGAGATATCTGTATTTATATTTTGAAAAATTCTAACTGGATTTCAAATATCTAAAGTTGTTGATAGTAGTTGATACCTTTAATTTAAAAATATGGAAGATGTCAATTTTAAAATTAACTAGTAAAAAATTAAAATTTGAGAAATTAAGACCTTAACCATTTTAATTGTGATTAGGTTTTCAGTTAGAGATATCTGTAATTACATTTGGAAAAGTCCCTCAGTTTCACTTGTCAAAATGCAACAAGAGATATCTGCATTGCAAATTTTGAGTGGTTAAAATGCAGTTGTAGATACCTAAAATATAAATTAACACAAAACACAAAATGTTAAAATGTCATCTCATTAGGTGGTCGATATATTTAAATCATCATTAGATGAACAAGACATTATTTTGGGATATCTAAAATTGTACTCAAGATATGTTAAAATGAATATGAGATATATGTAAATATAATGCTGGCATGTTAAAATTAAGAGGAAATTATTTTCAAGTTACCTTGGAGTACATTTCAAATACATGTAAAGTTGAACTGCTTTTATGACATCAGATGCATTTTAAGAGATCTCTATATGTTAATCAGCTTGTTGTGTGGTGCAGTGTGTTCTGTTTATCTCCTTTTTACATGCTTGCTCAACAGTCTTGTCCATTTCCCAAAATGTAACCCCTTGCTCTCAGGTTTATACAATCTACATGAATTCACATAGCAGAATAAATGAGTAAATATGAGATGAAAATCTTACATAAAACCTTTAAATAAAAACAAAATGTATTAGGAGTATTTATTATTTACATACACACACACTACTAAGTGTGACAAAGGGTAAAACATGACTAAACTTAGGTAATGTAAATGATTAAACAAACAAATAAATAATACAACAATATTGTATATTTTTGTGGGTTACATAAGCAGCCTTTCAAGCCATCTGCAACCCTTATTTCTGCTTGGAAAAGAACATTCATTAAGTCAAGTACTATAAACTAAGGTAATCAAGGAATACTCCTGTTTAGTTAGTTTAGCTTAGGAATTTTGTATTTTGAATACTGCTTGATTAAATTACCTGCCAATAAAAATCAGCAATCCAAACAGAGAGAATGGGTTAAAATTGGAAAATATTTCAAACAAACATATCTTGGATGAAAATTATTTGCATTCACATATTAAGTATTAGCTAATGTGCACTCATAAAATCTTTGTTAATTAACAGGCACTAACAAAAAAATCCAACAAAGGAGATTAAAATATGGAGTGAGAACATACTGTATCAATACTACAGTGTATACAGTATTTACAGACCTTTGTCAAGAATTTAGCCAGCACAGTGGTTGGACTTACTGCTTTGTATTAGTAAGATATACATTTTAAATTCTGACTGTGACAGTCTGTATTTTTTCACACATCAACATCAGGATGTTTTTGTCTCTGGGCATTCCAATTTCCTCATACTGTACATGCTAAATACGTCCAGAGTAAGGCAAATAGCAACACTAAATTCAACCTGTTTGAGTGTATATTTTATGATGAACTGGTGCTTTACCTGAAGTTGATTGCGGGCTTGTGCCTGATGCTGCCTAGATAGGGTCTTAACTTGCTGCAACCCTGAGCTGTAATAAGCAGGGTCAGTAAATAAAGGGATAAATTCAGGAAAATAAGTGAATGAAACAGTTACAAGGAGTTAGAGACAAAACCAGCAATATCATAAATGAAAGTGGCTATTTAATAGAACAGCATACAGCATGAGAGCTACAGCCTTCACCAGTCTATTAATAAAGTGAGCAACTGTCATCAAAAACTTCATAAAAATAGCACCAAAAAAAAAAGACATGTTTACAGAGGGCTGTGAACAATGCGTGTTCAGGAATGCCTAAAATATGTAAATATGCTGTCAAAATTGTAACCTTGCTATAATATCTTGCTATATTTATGCCTACATTTTGTGAAGGAGTTAAAAAAAATATATCATATAGGACATTGCCTTTTCATTGAAGAATTTTGTGGACTTCTGCTGCCCTCTAGTGAAAATAATATTTAAAAAATTGATTTACTGATGAGGAAAATGTGACACTTGCTTAACACTATGTCATAATCTGAAGTATTCTTACATGGATTCCAAATATGCTTTGACAGTCTATCAAAAACAGAGTTAGTATTGGCACTGTAGTTTGTCTGCCTAGCAGATCTGGCATCCTGGGCTTGAATCCCATGCTCATTAATTGTCTGTGCTAAGTGTGCACATTCTCAAAATGTCTTTTTTTGTCTCAGGACTCCAGTTTTCCTCCCACATTCTAAATAAATGCAAGGTTGGGTCATCTTGTAACTCTAACTGGCCCAGTGTGAGTGAATGTGGATGTGTGTGTAACAATATGCACTGGGATAGACTGGTATCCACTTTAGAGATGGTTCTTGCTTCACCCCTTTAATTATTTCAACAAGCTCTAACTATTGTCCCACTGGACAGTATTATGCAGATTACAATGTTAACAGTATTTTGTTAATGTTAACTGGGTCTTGCTTGAATGACTACCGTCCGGTGGCTCTCACATCTATAATCTCAAAGTGCATTGAGAGGCTGGAAATGGCGGAGATAAAAAAAAGACCATCGATATAACAGTGGACCCAATCAATGTGTTTACAGGATGAACCACTCCAAAGCAGACGTTGTCTCTTCTGTGATTTATCTGGCTCTCACCCACCTGGAGAGAAAGGATTCCATCAGATTATTCTTTGTGGATTTTATTTCTGCCTTTAACACCATCATCCCCCAAATGCTAGTGAACAAACTGCCTCTACTTGGATTACAGTAATCCCTCCTCCATCGCGGGGGTTGCGTTCCAGAGCCACCCGCGAAGTAGAAACCATATGTTTATATGGTTATTTTTATATTGTCATGCTTGGGTCACAGATTTGCGCAGAAACACAGGAGGTTGTAGAGAGACAGGAACATTATTCAAACACTGCAAACAAACATTTGGTCTCTTTTTCAAAAGTTTAAACTGTGCTCCATGACAAGACAGAGATGACAGTTCCGTCTCACAATTAAAAGAATGCAAACATATCTTTCTCTTCAAAGGAGTGCGCGTCAGGAGCAGATAATGTCAGAGAGATAGAGAAAAGCAAACAAATCAATAGGGCTGTTTGGCTTTTAAGTATGCGAAGCACCGCGGCACAAAGCTGTTGAAGGCGGCAGCTCACACCCCCTCCGTCAGGAGCAGAGAGAGAGAGAGAGAAACAAACAATCGAAAATCAATACGTGCCCTTCGTGCTTTTAAGTATGCGAAGCACCATGCAGCATGTCGCTTCACGAAGCAGCTGCACAGAAAGTAGCAACATGAAGATAATCTTTCAGCATTTTTAGATGAGCGTCCGTATCGTCTAGGTGTGCGAACAGCCCCCCTGCTCAATCCCCCTACGTCAGGATCAGAGAAAGTCAGCGCAAGAGAGAGAGAGAGAAAAGTAAGTTGGGTAGCTTCTCAGCCATCTGCCAATAGCGTCCCTTGTATGAAATCAACTGGGAAACCAACTGAGGAAGCATGTACAAGAAATTAAAAGACCCATTGTCCGCAGAAATCCGCAAACCAGCAAAAAATCCGCGATATATATTTAAATATGCTTACATATAAAATCCACGGTAGAGTGAAGCCGCGAAAGGCGAAGCGCGATACAGCGAGGGATTACTGTAAACTCAGCATTTTGCAATTGGATTTTCTAACAAACAGGCCTCAGTCAGACAGAATCCATGTCATTAAATCTTCTGCCATCATTCTCAACACCGGTGCCCTCCAGAGGTGCATTTTAAGCCGAAGTCGCTGTATACTCTGCTGACCTATGACTGCATATCTCACTATCCGAACAATAACATAGTGAAATTTGCAGATCACACAGCAGTGGTAGGACCTGTCACTCATAATGAGGAGTCAACATACAGGATGGAAGGGGCTAAACTGGAGGTTTGGTGTAAGGATAACAACCTTAGCATTAAGCATCAATGTCAAAAAAACTAAGGAAATGATTGTGGACTTTCAGCAGGCTAGTACTCTTCCTCCTCTCCGCCTTTACATCAGTGGAGAAGAGGTTGAAATTGTCACCTGCTTCAATTACTTGGGAGTGAATATTATTATAGTACAGCCTATCTGGTAAAGAAAGCTCACCAACACCCTTACTTCTTGAGGGGGCTGAAATGGGCTGGTCTGTGCCTCTCTATTCTGACTTCCTTTTATAGGTGTGTGGTAGACATTATCCTCACTTCCTGTATTATGGTATGGTACAGAACCGGCCACAAACAAGAGAACACAGCAATGAGTGGTAAAGTCTTCACAGTGGATCATCAACAGCAGCCTATCCACTATCGAGGACATTTACACCAGCAAGTGCAAAAGCAAAGCCTTCTCCATTATGGAAGATGTCACTCATCCTGCACATGAACTGTTTACCCCCACTCCCATCAGGGAGAAGATTGCACAGCTTCTTCCTGGATGCTATTAGACTAATGAATACAACATCACTAAATCTGCATGTACACTCTCTGACTTATACTACACTTTGCATTTTGTTTCGGTAGTCTCATGTACTAAACTATTTGCTGCTACCTTGTTTTACTTGCTGTATATTAAAAAACAATAAATATCCTTGATATTTTTTCATAGCTTGCTCAGGGTCAAACAAGGAATCACAGGACTCTCCATGCCAGTTTTAGAGGTCTAATATACATAACTCACAGCTATATGGGGAATAGGAAGTTTAAACAGTTTAATTAGAAATTACTTGGCAAAGACATAAAACACAATTGGCTTGTTGAAGTTTCATTTCCTTTAGTTAGTACTATACTGCTTTTTGTTACTGATTATTTTTATAGAGAAGTGTATAGACTGCTAGTTATCGCTGGACTAAACATCATGGAATTCTACAGGAAGATCCTGGCAAAAACTCAAATTGTTCAAATCATTTCATATAAATATCAGAACATAATTTTTATAGCATTGAAGAAAGATACCTAAATTTGACCTTTTTTGTCCTTAATTTCTTAAGAAAGTTGTAGACACAGAAGAAACAAACTTAAAACTGCATCAGATCTTTGTAGCATCCAGCAGACCAATGGCTTGAAGTGATGCTGGCAATCATGCATACAACACAAAATTAAAACCAACCTTTCCATCAGCACTGCGGGCAGCCATCATAGCAGACCATATAGGTAAAGAGTACCTAAACTGAGGAATATTAACTTCTTGAACTATGACCCCCAGATCATCTTCTAGTCGCTTGACCACCTAAATAATTACAATGAAAATAAAGACTGATTTAGTGGGGAGTATTACATATTTTACTGCGTTTGCCAATAGCATCTTCTCTGTGTAGGAGCTGAAAACAAGATTGCACAGCATAACTGCAAACAGTCCTTTCTTTTACACAAAGCACAAACAAAAGGGTAAAAAAAAAATAAAAGTAGAAACAAAGGACAGTGCAACAGTATAAACAAATATTTCACCTAAAAAGAAGAATCAGCACAACTAAGACTGAGCTGGCAATTGACTCAGCAATACTCATTAGTTAGTGTCAGAAGAACCTTTACTACATCAAAGAGTGCCAAATTCTCTAAAGATAAAATATGCTGCCATCTCCACCAACAGAAATTCTAACCAATGTATTGCCAGTCTAATTCCTAGAATCTTCATCTCTGGTGGCAGTCAGTCAAATTAAGTCTAACACTCATTACTTTCCTTTATCCTCATATTTTACCTGTTGCTGAACAGCTATAAGTTCTCTGTCGACTGCAGACACAAAAGCAGAGCCTCCATCTGATTTCATTGTATAAAACTTGAGTTGCTTCAGATTCACCACTTCTAAGAGGTTTAACCTGGACCAAATAAAAAAGATTGCAAAAGTTACTGGGTTGCCAGTGCTCAATTTTTCAGAGGCATGACCAGCAAGCTCCTTCTTTAGAATCAAACAATGCACAGGAAACAGATTTAGAAGCATACGACATGCAAACACGTGTGAATGTAAAGCTCACTCTTTTACTGCTAGTGCTGGGAATCAGAAGTGGAACAACAGCATGAAATTTTAACTTGTTAACATACCAATAGCTAATATAGCTGACTTCTATTGGCTAGATACATATTTGAGGTCAGAAAAAATGGAAATTAAATTTTATTAATGACAAAAAGCCAGAGGTACCCCCTCACCCCCCAAAAGGCTTGTGAGGCTCTGAAAAAATAATTAGCCAGTTGTGCCGGATGAACACTAGGTTTGAAAAATAGTCTAGATGAAGCATTGGTACATTTTAGTTAGTAGGACAAACCTAAAAAGCTAAAAATTATAATTTGCTAAATTAATGTTCTTCCAGAGTACATGTTAAAACAACCAGGAGGAAAACCAGTTATTGGCAATGCTTTACAGAAAGATGGTTACCCCTCTTTTCATCAGTTTCTACAAATCTGCACTTAATTCCCCACCATTTCTCCAGGTTCATTTACCTCCACATCAATCTACAATTTTAATGCTATTTTGTTTCTGAATTATTTCCAAACAACACTCAGCATTGTGCTTTTTGCGTTAATACTTTTCTGTGCTCCATTATTTACTAAGTTTAACAGTAGAATTACCAAAGCCTACGAAAAAACTCATAGATCCGTCCCACCTTAAATCGCTTCACACCTCTCCATCAGCGTCTTTTGTCCTGTAAATGTGTCAATAAGCAGCAAGCAGCATACTATCACATCCCCCCACCGTGTCAGTTGCTTAGAGTTGTATAGAGTGAGAAGTCAAGCAAAATGACACCTTTTATAAATACTATATCGTTATTTAGAACACATGCATTTTAGAGTTGTATAGAGTGAGAAGTCAAGCAAAATGACGCCTTTTATAAATACTATATCGTTATTTAGAACGCATGCATTTCATGTTTATGTAAACACATTGTTAAAACAAACGTTTGTCATATTTTAGTAATAATTGACATAATGTAGACATGAAGTGTATAATGTGTGAAGCCTGAAGTCCAAATATCAAAAACACTTTCACAAAAGGTACAAATATAACAGAACAAGTGTGCTTCTATTCAAGACTATAACTGCAGAAAAAGAACCCGCGTTAGGGTGCAACATTGACACACATTTGCTACGGCCGCTTCTGTGGCGCAACAGTATCAGCTGTTGACTGGTAATCAAAACTTCACGGGTTCGATCCTCAACGAGTCCGTTTTGAGAAGTGTGCTGCTCTTATTCTTACTATCTTAGAATGAAAACATACATTTGATTTCAGTCTGTAACAGCCAGTGTAAATTTATGATACTTGTAAAGGTTAGCTTTGTTTTTTTTAATTCAGTTGTATTCTCTTAGTCACGTTCACAATCCCACAACCCCCCCATCTGACACTGCCGTTTTCACATAAAGACGCGCTATAACAGAGGTGAACTCAGACCATGACAACGGTTCTACATGGGAACAAGAATGCATGTCGCACTTTTGCCATCACTGTACTTTGTATATGTACACGGGAAGTTCTGCAGTCTACTTGTGACTTTACGCTGTAGGAAGTAAGTAAATAAACCAAGGTAAATAAGTAAATAACATTCGATCTGGCTCTTATATACAAAGTACAGTGACGGCAGCTTCCACTTGCAGCTATAGACTCTTCAGTACGCGAGCGACTCACCACACTACTGTTTAGAGCTGGATGGTGTATTTGCTCAAAAAAAAAAAAAAAAAAAGTCTGACTGCATTCTCGTACCATTGCTTGCATACCAAAGTGTCAGCAGGAACTTTCGTGGCATTACACATGTATTTTTTGAGCATGCCCGTGTCGATCAAACACAGGAAGCTCTGCAGTCTACTTGTGACTTTATGCTGTAAGAAGTAAGTAAATAAAGTTCCAGTTCCATAGGTGATACTCCAAATATCATTATATTTTGAATAATATACAGTGGGATAAAAGGGCTTAAGGTGTCTGGTATTTTCTGAATATATTAAACATTTTCTGGAGTTTTTGAGCTTTTTTATGTTTTGCAAACATCTTTTTAATAAAAATAAATACTTATTATTACAGTTTTAGATAATTTGAATTAAAGGAACACACTTTGTTTAAAATAGTTTTGCAAAGATTTTTAGGGAATGCCAACACTTTATACAGTACAGTAAACACTATATACAATGCTGCTCTTTTAAGAGTCATATATTTATATGGTTATGAAAGTGGATTTTGACTGATTTTTCTAAGAAGATCATACAAGCCTGACAAACAATTTTCCAAGTAACTTTCTTTACCTCTCTGAGCGTGGGCCTGCCATAACTCTTAACAATGGAATGATGTCTTCAGCATAACGGCACATTGGCCCAGTGCATAGGAAGTCTATTTGCCTGCCTTCAGCATTTGGAAACTGACCATCATTTGACACAATTCCTACAACAGAAAAAAAAGACTGTCAAGCTCATTTCAGGAAATGTCGCCAAAAGTATGCATTTTCTGTCATACAGTACCTGTAGTGGGTTTATGTCCAAATATCCCATTAAAGAAAGCTGGCATGCGAATACTTCCTCCTATATCTGAGCCAATCCCAATAACTGACCCTGCACTGGCCAGAATGCAGCCTTCCCCTCCTGTAAAGAAATAACATACCTCATCAATAAATAAATACATAAAAAGCACATTAATATAGTTTACTAGTAACAGTGTTAGGTTCTTAATCTATGCTTCTATGGCATATGAATAAATTTACTAATTATTAAGACCTGCCACTATGTAGCATGTGCTTTAGTATAAGGCCCAAGACAACACCATCTCCTTGCCAAGCATTAGCATGGACCCCTAGTTTTTTAATGATATTTTTGATAATACCCCTGAAAAATGAGTGTTCTGCCAAAAACCAAGAACCTATACAAACATCACTGTAAACTTGTGGACATAGTATTCAATTATATACTGGCATTTACATACACTTGTGATTAGTGAGAAGCAGACATCCATTGTAAATAAAATGATATTGGCTCTTATTTCACTATATCAGAAGAAAATAAATGCTTAGAGGAAAACAGACAATTCAACTTAACATAACTGACTATATAATACTGTATTGATTATTTAAGTAGGAAGGCACAGTGATGCATTGGTAATGCCACTGCCTCGCAGTAAAGATCCCAGGGTTTGCGTCCTGGGTCCTCCCTGTGTGTAGCTTGTAAGTTCTGTATGTGCCTTTGGGGGTTTCCTCCCAGCGTCCAAAGACTTGCAGGTTAGCTGAATTTGCAGTTCTAAATTGGCCCTAAGGTGTTTGTTTTTTCCGGTTTAAGAGAATGTGTGTGTCTTGTCCGGGGTTTGTTTCTGCCTAGCACCTTATGTTACCTGGGATAAGGTCCAGCCCCTCGTTCCCCATGACCCTGGCCTGGATTAAGTGGATTAGAAAATGACATGACTATTTAAGTAAAACTTAGAAAATATCTAAATTTGGAGTTTTCCAAAGTTTTCACAATTCTCTGTGTAAATAAATATTGTTTAACATTGTTGAGAAATTTCACCTTAACCAGTTTTCACGTGCACCTCCATGGTCTTGTTAGTGAAAGCAAGAAAGAAAAAAAAATTACATCTACTCTATTAACTCTTCATAATTTTTAACACTTCAATAAGCCACCTCTTTTTATTTTGAATAAAAGTAATAGATTAAACTCAGTTTTAATTCATTCTGTGCTAGCAACACAAGGGTCAAAAACCATTCAGTAGATTTGTATTACATTATTAAGTTAAACTGACATTTTCTCTAAATATATGCCATGTATTGTATGGTATCTGGATGATTTAAGAGCCGAGGCAGGCAGCTTCACTGAGAACCTGAAATATGTAATGTTACAACACAGTTCTCAGGTTGTGGATTCTACCGTTATGTTTCTGTCTTTGTTCTGCTGTTATATGATGCGTACTTTAAGCTAACAAGGTCAAAGCAAATAATTTGGTCCCCTATAATCAGATACTTTTGTTGCTTTCCCAAAACTTTCCCCATTTAAACCAATTCTGACTATACTTGAACTATTCTTTTTTGGATTGTTGTTTTTTCTATTTTGCCTTTATTAATTAATTAATTTACTTGCAATTCAAATATAGCTAATTAACCTGCAACTACCAGAGCCAGTAAAATCACTTTTGTAATTAACAGTTTGATGCTTACTAACTTCTATTAATTTACTGTCACTATTTCGCCCCCCCCCCCAAGTCACAAAGGGGCATGCCACTTCACACTTCACAAATGTACCATTCCTCCTATTAAAATTGTGTGCATCAGCTCACAATTGTATTTTTTACTAACCATAAATAATACACAGCCATTTTCAAAATGCCCTGGAGGTAGTTTCCTCAAAGCATTTTAATGAAAGAGGGATTTAGAATTGACTGTTAGAGTGTGATACCAAGTTAAGGAGTGCTGCAGCACCCTCAGGGTACACTTTTAGACTTGCTGCATTTACCAGTCCTCTTCAAATCTATTTGCTTATTCTGCCACCAGGAACAGACTCACCTGAACTTCCTCCCACAATCCTGTCAAGGCTGTAAGGATTGTTGCTCCTGCCATATACATTGTTGCTTGATTCTATCCACATACACACTTCACTGCAGTTAGTCACTCCCAAAGGGATGGCTCCTGCCCGCTTCACCAGAGACACAACAGCAGCATCAAACTGGGCCACAAGAGAGCGCCGGTTTACTAGCCCAGAGGAATTTGGCATCCCTGGTGAAATAAATAAACAAATAAAAGGTTTAAGGCAAATATCCAGCAGTGTTGATCAATGTACCCTGTATTTAGCATGTTGATTCAGTTTCCACACCATTTATTTAGCATAATGTACCATGTGGTAGTCTAGACACACATGAGAAGAGGACACTTTAAATCAAGCAATCTTCATTTTACACAGAAACGTTCCACAGTTGAAACCATCCCATGTCACTTAATACCCTCACTACATATATTTGTATATGTAAAATACATAGACATACACATCTTGTTATCTCCACTCATGGAGATTTCCATTCAAGTATTGAAGAGACATATATCTTATTACTGTTGGAGATGTCGGATCAGCTTTCAAAGGGCTGCAGGTGCAAGCTATCACTAAACATTAAGAAAGCTATCAACAAGTGTGGATTCTGAAGTCCAAGTATGTGGCACTCTCAAAAACATCCACCTCAGGTCTAACTGCTGCTGCCCTTTGGAAAGGGCTGTACCAGCAGTTTAGTAACCTACTGCCCATGGCTTTTCTAGTCCATTATTTAAACAAAAAAGCTTGACTTGTTCAAAAAGCAGGAAAGACAGGAGTGGTTTCAGGCTCTAACAAAGATGAAAATATAAATTATCAATGAACACCATTTCAAAATAAGGCTCAATGACAAAAAAAAAATCTGAAATGGAAAGTGAGCAATACCCTGCAAAGCAAAAGCCTCCTTCACAGTGACTGGAACACCCAACAGGGGATACTTTTCTTCCAGAGATGCTTCATCCTCACTCTCTTCTGCAAGTAGTCTATCTACCTGCTCAGCCTCCTGCAAGGCTAATGTGAATCTGTAAGAACAGAAAGCAGCAGAAAGGTGTAAACATCTGGGTGAGATCTGCTGATATCAATGCTATGAACAGCACAAGCCATTAGTGAATTCAGATTCTGCATTAAGAGAAGAGTTTTATATCTTCCAGTCTCATACTTGACTAGCCCACATTGCAGCACTTATAGTTTTGCTGCCTTTCTGGACAGGGACACATCTAGGGACCTAGCTCCACATTATCTAGCATCATGGTACCTATTGCTAGGTCACTGACACTAAACACACAGCTTTCCAAGCCTGCCATTCATGTCAGAGCATCTTACGTTTTAGCTTCAAGTGCTTAGCCTGTGCACCATACAAGAGTTGTTTATTCACACCTGTCCTTGACAACAGCATTCACCTCAGGGTTCACCTCCTCAATACGGCTGATGTAAGTCTGCACCACTTCCACACAGGGAACCTAGGTGTAAAGAGAGTTAAAACCATGACACATGCTACAAAAGAACAAATGGCTCTTATTTCAAAATTTTATATTTAACATCCCTCATATACTTTAATAGTAATACTGGTCAAAGAACATAAAGTAAGTTATTATGTGAATAAAAATAAGAAAACCATAACTACTACAGACAGAGCACCCAACAAAAGGCATTATGAAAAGAAAGGACTGGCATATGGTGATAAGGTTATAAAATGGGAATGAGGCTTCGCTCCAAAACAGACAGGTGTAACCCCACCCCCAAGTGCACTGCTTTAATGTGTAACATTTTTTTTTCTTTTTAATATATTTTCTGCTAGTAGAATCAGAATACTGAACATACTATTTCCATTGCCACTATTTAGTCCATTTTGCAAACACTTTTATTTTTATAGGTTTTAGCCAATTACACTCCAAAATGTTTGTCATGTTTGCTCTAATGCATCTAGCATACAGCAAAATAATTATTTAATTTATGCTAGCAAACTAAAAGGCCCTTGCCATTGTGTTCAGTTGTGAAAGGTGCTGTACAACAAAGATTGATATATTTCATTTTGGTTATAGTTAAAATCAGGTTTAATTCATCTTGGATTGATATGCTTATTCTTATTTAAAAAGGAAACATGTAAAGACGACCAGAAGAACTTATCTGGTGATTTCGATAAAAAAAAAAATCACTACTGTAGCTACTGTAACACAGAATGAATTCATTGTTTGAATGTAGAATAGTGTTATTAGTCCTTTTAAAAAAAAAAAGCCCCCCTCCCAAAGAATGTATACTTTGAAATGACACTTCATAAAAGAGACTTACTGCATTTGAACAGCTATTTATATGCACGGATGTTTTGTTACATTGTTTGCTAAATAGTATTATTTATAATGACAACCCCAATTCCAAAAAAGTTGGGACACTGTGTAAAATGTAAATAAAAACAGAATGCAATAATTTGCAAACCTCATAAACACAAATAGTCACAATAGAACAAAGAAAACATATTAGATTATTACATTTTACTATTTCATGAAAAATATTAGCTCATTTGGAATTTGATGGCAGCAAAACATCTCAAAATGGCTAAGGGTGTATACAGGTTTTAGAGTAGCACAGGCTCGTATCCAGACAATGTCTTTTTCAGGGAAGGCCTTGCATATTTCAGCAAGACAAAGCTGCATCTATTATAACATCATGGCTTCGTAGTAGAAGAGTCCCGGTGTTAAACTGGCCTGCCTGCAGCCCTGACCTTTCACCAATTTAAAACACTTTGTGCAACATGAAACGAAAAATTCAACAAAGAACACAGGAATGTTGAACAGCAAGAATCCTACATCAGACAAGAATGGGGCAACATTCCTCTCTCAAACGTCCAGCAACTGGTCTCCTCCATTCCCAGACATTTATAGACTATTGTTAAAAGAACAGGAGATGTTACACAGTGGTAAACATGGCCCTGTCCCAACTTTTTTGGGACGTGATGCTGCCATCAAATTGAAAATGACCTTACTCTTTTCTTAAAATGGTACATTTTCTCACTTTTGACATTTGATACGTTTTCTGTGTTCTACTGTGAATAAAATATGGGATTATGAGATTTGCAAATCTTTGTATTGTTTTTATTTACATTTTACACAGTGTCACAACTTTTTTGGAATTGGGTTGTAGTCCTAAATGTGCACAATAAATAATATTCCCATGAACAGATATCTTTTGTTACTGAAATTTTCTATCAATAGTATTTGATAAGAAATATAATAGCTTTGATTGAACGTAACAAAAATGAACTAAGTTTTAACTGGTATAACTGAAATGATCAATGATCCTGAAGTACTTGTAACAGATACAAAGGAGAGCACCAAGTTAAATGCTTTTCATTTGAATGCTCCTAAATGATTATTTCACTGTTTATTTGAATGAATGTTTATTTCAATAGATGAGAGATCAATTCATGAATAACATAAAACAGTGCACAGGACAACTGCCTCACAAATCCAGCACACTTGATTCAAATACCATTCCCACTCATTGTCCATGTGGCGTTTGCATGCTCTTTTCATCTCTGGGTGGGTGGTTCTCCCTGTGGTATTATTCTCCACTAAAAAGGGTAAAGTGTTGCACTTTACTATAATGCAGACAGTATCTAGATTACTTTTAAATAACAGAGTTATTGTCTCCATGTGGAGCATGCAGCTCATATTGGTAATCTGCTCTGCTACCTTTTTTGTTGGTAAGCTACTTTTTTCCTGTCACGAGTCTTTAAAATTACAGTCATTTTCTTGAAGCAATGAACATGGAACCAGGTCTAATGCCACTTTGAGAGAATGCATACGCATGCTGCAAAAGACTTATCAGTTGTAAGGTGAATCTGATTCCTGTTACAGGAATGGACTTATACAACTGAATTTATTAAGGAAGGTGAGTGTCACTAATATGGAATAATTTTGTAATGCATTTGCCATGACAGTTTAATACAGCAAGTTGTCAATTCCTACTTCAAATGCAATAGTCTTCTTATATAATACACTACCATGGCTGTCCGTTTGTCTATCCAGGATTTTAAATCACCTGTAGCTCGCAAACCATTTGACTTATTGACTTGGAATTTGGTACACATAGACTACGTGACTTCTACTGTCTGTTTTCGAGGTGATGATTTTTATTACTCTTTATTTTTATTTTATTGTAGAATCAACTCTCGGCAGCGTGAAGCTGGGCGGCTGTGTAACGCATGTGTATGGGCACCGTTCTCATCCCTACCACCTTCACCATTGCATCCCCTACTTCTTCATATCTTAAATCATTCTTGAGGCAGATTGAACACTTAAGTGCCAGCTTAAGTGAATAATTAAGAAAAACGTACTGTCGTGGCGAAAACTCATCACCAGAAGGCTTTTTACCTGAAATAAAGGCTATTAGGAGTCTTGGGATTGGCATACAGAGTCTACAGTTTTATTGCAATAAAATAAGCATAATAATAATAAAAATAACAAGGACTCAACCCAATACGGCCAAACTGAGCTGAGCCTCGAACAGTTAAAAATCCAAAACTTATATATCATTTTCTTATCACTTTGTCCTTGCTCAATTAGCTCATTCTGCACCTGGCTTTACTGTCCATTGTTTTCTCTAGGTTTCTGTTCTGCTTATTTTGATTGGTCTAAGGCTGGGCAGATGGCTTCCTCTTACCATCTTTGGGCTTTTCTTATGTCATTTCCTATCTTCTCCGACCTCGCTCAAATTAGCTCATTTGCTCATCTTCTCCGACTCCCCTCTACCTCTGTCCGGCCTCCCGTTTACTCCTGTCCGGCCGAACTTTGAGTTCCCATGGGAACCCTTATTATCTCCTGACTTCACTGCAGCTGGCCCCTCAGTATTTCTACTTGTCTATTGTTCACTTCTAGTTAGTTTTTTTCTTATTTCTGTAACTGGTCAAGGCCTTAATTCCATACATGGGTTTCCTCTTGTCATTTCCTTTCTTAAGCCTTCCAAACTTTTTTTATATAATGGTGGCCTGAAGCTTAAGCTTTGATTTAAAAGAAATATAGCATGTGCCTTTATTTAATCATCTGCTTGGCATGCTTGGTTTACATTTAATTTCTTTACTTAGGTTAAATGCTAGTATTACTAATTTTCTAAACTTATTTATGTTAGAACATATTTTGTCATTTTCCTTGCATTACATCACCTGACCTTGGTAGCAAGGCCTTCTTGCCATCTTTTCTCTGTGGTATCATTCTTTTAGCTTCCTATCTTTGGACACGGGTGTTCTCAATCTTCTTTTCCTTATCTGTTCTTTCCCACACTAGCAATTCTGCTGTAAGCTTAAAAAATAATGCAAAATGACTGATTTCTTAATTAACTATTTACTTGACCAATCTTATTTCCTTAACATTCTAATCTGTGCATAATCTAATGTTTTAGAAGCTTTTAATTACTTTTTATGGCTCTTTATGTTAATTTGCTATTTTCATGCTAATATAAACAATTTTCCTTCTTCCTCCTTTCCTTACTAAGTAATTGCAACACAAAAACTGACTTAATCAGTTTTAATGTGAAAAGATGCTGACAAAAGAAGAGAAGATGCTGCTAGGGTGGAGAAAACAAGAGCTGCTCAGGAAGCAACAAGCGCATCAACCTCTGAGCAAACAAATGATAAACGTACAGAGAAAGGAAAACTAGGAATGCTCAAGTCAAGTGTATTCACTGCATGTTATCGTGCAGTGCGCCGCTACTGGTAGTTAAATATTTTCCTCAATATTATAATAAAAGTGGAGTATTTTTAAACTAACTAGTATTGTGGGAGTTCTGATGAACTCTGATTAGTTTTGGTATAATCATCACATAGTGACTGGGAGTGATTATGGTAAGGTATGTAGAGTTGGTGCTTAGGAGAGAAGAAGATAAGTAAGGGGTGCGAGTTGATAGAATAAAAGTGGATCATTGCCCAATTAGAGCTTATATTTAGCCACTTCAAGTTTGGCTTGAATGAACTTGACATTTTTTTATTATTCCTCATTCTGAAGACTACCTGTAGAATTGTTTTTTTTTTGGTACCTTGATAGCTTTAAGGTATGGAATACTGTAGCAAAGTTTAACTGCAAGTTTATTGCATGGCTTGTTTAATAAGCAGAGTAATTGTACCCCATAATAATTAGGACTTTTTCTTATTGTTAATAATTCACATTTTCCTGGCTGCTTAAAATTTTAGCTGTACCTATTTATTTAACTGTTAGACAGCAAACTCTTTTTCGTTGCCATTGTTCAGTGTTGAGCCTTTTCATTGGACACTCCAAGAACCCCTAGGTCTCTATCAGTGAGACAAATGTAAATCATCTAGGAACACTGGTAAATCCCAAAATACTTGTAATTTAAGGTAACTGGTGATTCCAAACTGGCCCTGTGTTGGGACATGAGTGAGTGGACCATGCTGACAGCACAGGCACTATTACCTTATATATAGAAGAATGGTGGTGATGGTGTTAGTAGTAGTAGTACTGACATGTGTACAGCATAGGGTGTAATCTTTACTAGCATTCAACAAGTCACAGCTAGCACCATAATAAACATAAATTCATAACTTTATTTAAACATACATTATGTATACAGAAAACAATTATTGGTATTTAATTACCTTCTACACTGCTAAAGTAACCATTTCAAATGTATAGGTTTCCATACTTTAAAATGTTATTTTAATACTTATGATTTTACTGTGTACATACAGTAATGCTGATAAGACAAATCTAAGTTATATTATCTTCGCTGGGGTAGACAGCAATGCTTGATTACTCCAAACTGTTATATTTGCCCCAGGGCACTCAAGTAATAGTAGTAATTATTAATTTATTCTGATTCTGTATTGTCATCCCAAGAAGTACATCAAGCTGTTTATCTTTTAGACTGTTTCCTAAACCTTTAATTTATGACCATATAAAGTTCTGTGTCATTTTGTTAATCCTGAAGTATGCCCTAAGTAAAGCAATTAGGCCAACTAGCTTGTGTGGAGACATTGGGCATACAATGTTGTGCTTTATTTCCATTCCTTGAAATGTCACCTGATTTTACAACACTGTGTACTTCATACTTCCTATCATGCCATATCCTGTATTCTTTAAACCTGTGAGATGATATGTGTAGTGTAAAATATGAAGGATTTTTGCATTTCTTTTTCTACATTCATCTCAATCTGCTGAACAGATAAGGCCTCTGATGCATATTTGCTCCTACATTGGCTATTTGAGGTTCTCATATAGATGTGTCAAGTCTGTAGTCCAGAATCGGTGGACAGGCTGTGATCGGTTCAGTACTAAACATCCTGCAGTCCCAAATAATTCAAGCCACCATAGGTAAACCATAAAGTAACACAGGGAACTCAAACATGTAATAAATAACTATGTAAATTGTGCCATTATTATATTTAATAGGGAAAATGGAGCTGCATCTGATATTGCCCACTATACAGTGGTGTGAAAAACTATTTGCCCCCTTCCTGATTTCTTATTCTTTTGCATGTTTGTCACACAAAATGTTTCTGATCATCAAACACATTTAACCATTAGTCAAATATAACACAAGTAAACACAAAATGCAGTTTTTAAATGATGTTTTTTATTATTTAGGGAGAAAAAAAATCCAAACCTACATGGCCCTGTGTGAAAAAGTAATTGCCCCCTTGTTAAAAAATAACCTAACTGTGGTGTATCACACCTGAGTTCAATTTCCGTAGCCACCCCCAGGCCTGATTACTGCCACACCTGTTTCAATCAAGAAATCACTTAAATAGGAGCTGCCTGACACAGAGAAGTAGACCAAAAGCACCTCAAAAGCTAGACATCATGCCAAGATCCAAAGAAATTCAGGAACAAATGAGAACAGAAGTAATTGAGATCTATCAGTCTGATAAAGGTTATAAAGCCATTTCTAAAGCTTTGGGACTCCAGCGAACCACAGTGAGAGCCATTATCCACAAATTGCAAAAACATGGAACAGTGGTGAACCTTCCCAGGAGTGGCCGGCCGACCAAAATTACCCCAAGAGCGCAGAGACGACTCATCCGAGAGGTCACAAAAGACCCCAGGACAACGTCTAAAGAACTGCAGGCCTCACTTGCCTCAATTAAGGTCAGTGTTCACGACTCCACCATAAGAAAGAGACTGGGCAAAAACGGCCTGCATGGCAGATTTCCAAGACGCAAACCACCGTTAAGCAAAAAGAACATTAGGGCTCGTCTCAATTTTGCTAAGAAACATCTCAATGATTGCCAAGACTTTTGGGAAAATACCTTGTGGACTGATGAGACAAAAGTTGAACTTTTTGGAAGGCAAATGTCCCGTTACATCTGGCGTAAAAGGAACACAGCATTTCAGAAAAAGAACATCATACCAACAGTAAAATATGGTAGTGGTAGTGTGATGGTCTGCGGTTGTTTTGCTGCTTCAGGACCTGGAAGGCTTGCTGTGATAGATGGAACCATGAATTCTACTGTCTACCAAAAAATCCTGAAGGAGAATGTCCGGCCATCTGTTCGTCAACTCAAGCTGAAGCGATCTTGGGTGCTGCAACAGGACAATGACCCAAAACACACCAGCAAATCCACCTCTGAATGGCTGAAGAAAAACAAAATGAAGACTTTGGAGTGGCCTAGTCAAAGTCCTGACCTGAATCCAATTGAGATGCTATGGCATGACCTTAAAAAGGCGGTTCATGCTAGAAAACCCTCAAATAAAGCTGAATTACAACAATTTTGCAAAGATGAGTGGGCCAAAATTCCTCCAGAGCGCTGTATAAGACTCATTGCAAGTTATCGCAAACGCTTGATTGCAGTTATTGCTGCTAAGGGTGGCCCAACCAGTTATTAGGTTCAGGGGGCAATTACTTTTTCACACAGGGCCATGTAGGTTTGGATTTTTTTTTCTCCCTAAATAATAAAAACCACCATTTACAAACTGCATTTTGTGTTTACTTGTGTTATATTTGACTAATGGTTAAATGTGTTTGATGATCAGAAACATTTTGTGTGACAAACATGCAAAAGAATAAGAAATCAGGAAGGGGGCAAATAGTTTTTCACACCACTGTATGCACGGGTAAGAGAGGTCAACCATGAAAGTACGTTTCTTTGCATTTTGTTTTTCTTTTTTCTTAGTGGCAATTTTATGAAATGGACTCACATTAACACTAAGCGAAGACATTAACAAAACTTTTATTGCCAAATTACAAGAAGCACCCTTGCAGTCAGGGCCTGATTAGGTTATTTGAGCTGATGCAGTTTTTTTTTGACTTCATAATATCATAATCAAACTTGGACTTAAACACGTTTTTGTGTTCAAATAACCAAAGATAATATCTTTTTTAAAAAAACAATATTTGGAGTATATTGAATAAAGGCAAATTATGTTTAAATTCCAGGTTGCAAAGAAACATCTCCATTTTTAGCCATATATTTTTGACAAGTATACCTATACCTGCACTTTTATATTTTCGTTGGAAATGGTGAAGGTGGGAGGAATAGTAATTGGGCATTAAAAAGTTACTGTTACGACACTGGAAAATTTGCATCGCAAATGATGGTATGTAGAAAAGTGATGCAATTTGTTTTTCAGATCCTTAATAAATGAGAGTTAAAAAAAGTGCAGAAACTTTTGAATGTCCCGTGTAGATTTATTTATCCAGTGTATTCTTTGGAATTTCCTAAAGCAGCCATTAAGACTGTAAACCTGGATAATTCAGATCACAGCTGGAGTTTAAAAAAAAAACAAAAAATAAAATCTGGAGTTTAAAAAAAATAAATAAATAAAACTTGTAAGTCTACAAAGGAGGAGGATTACAAGGCATTATTATGTACCACGCTAATGGTACTACCAAAATAGACTGGCAGAGCTTTTTTTTTTTTTTTTTGATCAAAATAGTGTTTTTGGTATTATGCGCCATTTTATTTTTATCTAAGTTATCAATTATAAGCTTCCTTTTAAGTGTGACACCAAAGATTAAGGAAATCCATTTAAAAATTCTCAGAGGGAGATTTTAAGGCAGAGATTTAGATTGGACCTTTTGTGAGGAATATATTGAAAAAAGAGATCATCTGTTTTATGTATGCAAATTTGCTCAAATCTTTTGGAAGGACAAACATCATTGGTTATTTCAAAAGATTCTCAGATTCAAAGAATTCAACACAGGGAATACAATTTGGTCTTATGTAAGGAAAGAAAATAAACTCTAATTAGTCAATAATACAATCATTATTTTAGGAAAACTCTTTTTACATAAACTAGATTTATGAAAGTTACGCTATACTTTATTTCCTTTCATGAGGAACAGTGTCAATTCTGCTTATCCCGGCAATATAAGAAGAAAAAAAATGGCAGTCAATTTCTTAGTTTGGGGTTAATGAACATGACCTATTAAAAACACTAACACTGAAAGAGATAAGTCATCAGACCTACTCAATAACATTATGACACAAACTGTATGTCCACTTAATAAGTAGGTCCAATATATAAAAAAGGAGATTTGTCATGCTTACCCTGGTATTATAGCAGGCTTTAACTAGAAAAAAAGTTGATAGAACTACTTAATAAAATCATTTTATTTTATTTCCATTTGATCTAAATAAGCTGCTCCTAATTTAAACCAAATGTGTAGATCTATTGAAGAACTTTCTTAGTTCTGAACTGATCATAAAGTACATCAAAAAGTAAATTTTTATGCTAAGTTTTTCACCTAAATAAAATTAAATCTACTTAAATATAAGCTGTGTTTACTTTTGTTTATTTTGTTTTAATTTAAAAAAAGCAATTCATAAAAAAACATTACTGCACAGCTATTACTTCAATAGCTACTTATACTTAACACAGTTAAGAATATGGAAAACGTTCTTCATTTCTTTTTGATCGGACTTAACTGTGTAATCTAAAGCATTACTTTGTATGTTGTGAAGGAAACAAAGAAGATAAGTACTCTGATGTAGGGTGGGCAACATATTTGGCAAAAAAGTATCACTACGAGGTTCCACAAAAACTCAAAACCAACGGCATCTGATGAGAATCCGTTCACTAAAACTCTTCAACTTTCTTTTCAAATGTACAAAGGTGTGGGGACACCGTGGAACACGCGGCAATATACTGTCAAAAAAGAGGAGGTCCTTTATTCAAAATAATATAATTTATGCAAATATGTTGTACATAATACTTGCTTATTTTAAGTTTAAAATCAGCTTATTTAAATTGTGTAAAATGGGAGTATTCCGTTTTTTTGGAGTTTGTTTTCCCCAAGTATTCATTTGGAGTAAGATCAACATAAAATAAGTGAGTAACGACAACAGTCCTGTTAAAAGGAAACAATTTAATGGTTTTGTTTCAATGTCATTTAATTGTGTTATTGTGACGTCTAAGAAATGGATGTCTAGACGCAATTATCAGCAAGCATTTCTAAGTAAAAAAAACTTATAAACTATATGCATAAACATCCCCTTTAATCTATCTTTCCCTTCTTTATCTCTTCCTTATTCTTTCTTTTATTTCTACAATGTATATTTCACATTCTGCCTGAAGCCTTTATTTTTAACTTAATAAATGATCTGTTCCATTATTGTTGTGTTTTGCATTGGTATTGTATAAATAAAAATAATTTTAAAACGTTATGCTTTGGTTCAACAGGCGCAGGCTACTACCCCTCCGGGTACGGACCCAAGATTGCTTTACCGGGATCCCCGTGCATATGACTTGGCAGGGGTGTGCTATTCAAATGACGAAAAACCGGCCCCCTCCGACCGCTTTACTAAAGCTGTACTCTCTTTAAAGAACATGTCAAATAGTTCTGCAGGCAGAAAAGAAAGGATAGGCGCAGGAATGACAACGGGGCAAAGAAGTCGAAACACATTTAAAGTGTAAAACTACATCTCCCACAAGCTCTCAAGGCCGCACTTTTTCCTGGCCGGGCACCTGCGGCTCACGGTCAAGGTAACCTACCTCCCTCCGTCGAATCCGACGAGCGAGCTCTACTGCCGGCAAGAGAAGCAAAGGATGTTTGGCAGGAGGGATCCGAAGCTGCGAACATCGTTTTGTTGCAGATGTAAAAAAGATAAAGACGGACAGAAATAACTGGGAAGCATAGCGTAAAAATCTCGCTAGCCACCGCTCTAGACTGGAAGCAGCCATCGCGTCGCAAAGAAGCGCATGACCAGACGAGTGTCGAGGCCACGCCCATAGTATGTTTTCCGCGGACCTCACATAGCCAATCACAAAACCCTGCTGTGATCGGGATTCAAATTGTGCAATAGATGTTTCTTATGTCTTGTTTTACAATCCTCCCATTTAATGATATTATACATCATGCTGAAGTTATATCTGTGCATATCGTGTAAAGTCATTGGCTCGGATGTAGCATTACCAGCATTACAAAACACAAATTAAATACATTTCTCCGGTTGACTATCATAAGCTACCTACAGGACAGGTGCACAAGTGCAGTGCAGTAAAAAATTCAGATCCCCGTGAAAATCAGCTTTATGCCAGTGCGTACAGCTTTTAACTGACTCTTATAGCCAAAAATAAATCTTAAAGGAACCGCATCGTATTGTGTCATAAATGCGAGGATTAAAGTTCAAAGTAACAGTCTTCAGAACAGACGACGTCTTCTGATTTAAATAAAAAACAAATAACGTAAATGTTAAAGCGACCCTTAATTAATATGATCAAGTTTATGATCAGTCGCGTGAGGAGTTATTATTAGCAGTGCTGACCTTTGTATTTAATGAGGTTATTAGAAATAAACTTGATGCATTAGGATTAAAAGTCAAGTCGAAGGTAAAGAATTTAGGGGTAACTATTGACTGTGACCTGAATTTTAAATCACATATTAATCAGATTACTAGGACAGCATTTTTTCACTTAAGAAATATAGCAAAAGTTACTCCTCTTATATTATTGAAAGATGCTGAGAAATTAGTTCACGCTTTTGTTTTCAGTCCTCTCAGGACTACCCAAAAAAGACATCAATCGATTGCAACGAGTGCAGAATACAGCTGCTAGAATCCTAACTAGGAAAAGAAAATCTGAGCACATCACCCCAGTTTTGATGTCACTACACTGGTTACCTGTGTCATTCAGAACTGACATTAAAATACTGCTTATGGTTTATAAAGCCTTAAATAATCTCGCTCCATCTTATATTTCGGAATGTCTGACACCTTATACTTCAAATCGTAACCTTAGATCTTCAAATGATTGTCTGCTTAGAATTCCTAGAGCTAAACTTAAAAGACATGGTGAGGCGGCCTTCTGCTGTTATGCACCTAAAATCTGGAATAGCCTGCCAATAGGAATTAGCAGGCTAATACAGTGGAACACTTTAAAACACTGCTGAAAACACATTAGTTTACCATGGCTTTCTCATGACTTCATTTTAGCTAAATCCTGACGCTCTGTATATTCAATTAATTATCATTATTATTCATGATGGCATCAAAATCCGTACTAACCCCTACTTTCTCTTCTGTTCTTTTTCCAGTTTTCTGTGGTGGCGATCTGCGCCATCACCACCTGATCAAAGCACCGTGATGTCCCTCCATTGATGGATTAAAGACCAGAAGTTCACGTGACCATCATTATCAAGTCCTTCCATGAGAACCCTGAATACAATCAGGACTGATTGAGGTCATTTATGTTAGATAGAATGCCTAGAGGGGGCTGGGTGGTCTCGTGGCCTGGAACCCCTGCAGATATTAATTTTTATCCAGCTGTCTGGAGTTTTTTTGTTTTTCCTGTTCTCCCTGGCCTTTGGACTTTACTTTTATTCTATGTTAATTAGTGTTATCTTATTTTAATTCTTATTTTGTCTTTTTTTCCCCTCTTTCTTCATCATGTAAAGCACTTTGAGCTACATTATTTGTATGAAAATGTGCTATATAAATAAATGTTGTTGTTGTTTATGATAGGGTTAAGCTTGCGTGCCCACCTAGAAATTAAAAACCCCTTTTTTCTAACATAGGTCCTTAAACCAAAACAGAGAAAAGCAAAAGAAATGAAAGTAGAACATTAGGTGGGTATAGACATATAGGAAGCAAAGTTTTATGACGAGGGTAACTTTTTCAAAATTAGATGAGGTTAATAGTGGTGGCCCTCAGGGACTGATGATGGGGCAGCTGATATTTTTACTACACATACATGATCTGGACAACAATATAAATAGCAAGTTGGCTAAGTTTGCAGATGATACCAAACTAGGAGGAATTATCAATGTTTATTACGTCAACTTGATCCATTCCATAAGCAGGAGCATTAGGGCAGCAAAATTAATAATAAGGTGGTTAACAAGGTGGACGGATGTACACTGTAGCCAAGCTCAACAGGATATACAACAGCAGAACACAGCATGGCAAAGGCATGGATGCATACATACACAAACACACACACACACACGCAAACGTTCAGACATATATAGCTTCAGTGCAGTAGAGTCAAGATCCTTTCACTCCCACACTCGTGATTTTTTACTGGAAGTTTATTTTATGTTATACAGGTTTAAATGTAAATATATACTGGTCCAGCTTTATTGGGTGTCTGCACACACTGGGGTTTTTGGTCATGAAAAGGCAGACAGTCTGGCTAAAAAGGCAATTAAAAAGCCAGAGGCAGATGGGAAGGGAGGCAGTGAAGACTACTTTTAGAGTGGTTGGGATTAAGAAGTGGAAGAAGATATGGGACAAAAGCACAAAGGGTAGGTGATATTATAGTGCAAGAGAAACATTTGATGTGTAGAAACAGAAAGGAGGATCTGTGGCTGACAGGGCATACAGTGCCCTCCAGAATGTTTAGGAGAAAGTCCGTTTTTTTCCTTCATTTCCCCCTCTCCTCCACATTTAAAATTAGAAATCAGACAATTCAGCTGTGATTAAAGTTCACATTGCTGGATATTTGGATTATTTTTGGTCACACCGCAACACTTTTTCTACATGATCTTCCCATTTTAGAGCACCATAATATTTGAGGCAATTGGCGTCACAGGTGTTTGTGATTCCTCAGGTGGGTTTCATGGCTTCATAAGATACATCAGCTTGCTTCTACCCTTTGGAGTCTGTAGTTGCCATTGTTCAACATGAGGACCAGAGCTGGGCCAATGAAAGTCAAAGAAGCCATTATGAGGCTGAAAATCAAGAAAAAAACATCAGAGACATGAGTAAAACATTAGAATAACCTAGAACAACTCTCTAGAATATCTTTAAGAAGAAAGAACACACTGGAGAGCTCAGTAATCACAAAGCGACTGGTAGGCTAAGGAAGACCTCCACTGCTGATGACAGAAGAATCCTCACTACGGTAAAGAAAAAGCCCCAAACACCTGTCTGACAGATCTGACACAGTCTTCAGGAGGCAGATGTGGATACATCAGAGACGACTATCTGGAGAAGACTTCATGAGGCTACACTGCAAGATGCAAACCACAAGTTAGACACAAAAACAGGATGGCCAGATTACAGTTTGAGAAAAAAGGACTTAAAATATCTTGCAGATGAAACAAAGAGTGATGGCAAGAGCAAAATGTGGTGATGAAAAGGAAATGCCCAACATCCAAAGCAGACCACCTCATCTGTTAAATATGGTGCTGGGGGTGTTGTGGCTACCACAGGTCCTGGCACACTTCTCCTCACTGATGATGGAACTGCTGATGGCAGTGGCACAGTGAATTCTGAGGTGTATAGAAATATCTGATCTGCTCAAGTTCCAGTAAAGGCTTCCAAGCGTATTGGACAGCACTTCATCCTACAACAAGATGATGATTCCAAACATACTGCTAAGGCAACACAGGAGTTTTTCAAAGCTAAAAAATGAAAAAGTTTAGAATGGCCAAGCCAGTCACCCAATTTAAGTCCAATTGAGCAGGCCTTCCATATTCTGAAGAGAAAAATGCAAGAGGACAAGCCCCCAAAACAAGTAGCATTAGAGGCTTGGCAGAGCCTCACCAGAGAAGATCCTCAGTACCTCATGATGTCTATGAATCACAGACTTCAATCAGTCATTGCATGCAGGGGATATGCGACAAAGTCCTAAATACAATGGCTTTAATGGACCTGCCATTGCTGTGTCCCAAACATGATGGTGCCCTGAATTGGAGGGGGGGGGGGGGGGGGGATATGTAGAACAAGTGTTGTGTGACCCAAATGAGTTCAAACACACTTAAATGAAAGTCTGCAATATGCACTTTAATCATGTATGAATTGTTTGATTTGTAATTTAAAACTGTGGTGCAGAAGTATTAAATGTGTCTTGTCCCAAACAGTATCAATGGCACTGTATGTGAATTATAGAACATGTGATAACGGTTTGTCCCAAATGCAGTATAGAACAAGTAAAAAATTTAACAACTAATGGCAAATGCAAAGGGATTTAGAGTAGGAAACACTCTTGGAAGTAAAATTTGGTCAAATAAGGTATGTACTGTATGTAGTATGGTGCATACATTTTTAGTCAAAACACATCCTGGTGGGAGAATCTGTATAGATGGTGGCAGTAAGGCACCTTCAGGTGGGATGCAGGCACAATAATCACACCGTGATTTTTTTTCTTGATATTTTTTAAACAGCACAGACCCCGTTCTAGTGATATGTGGTCTTAATGACTGCTGGTCTGTATGTGCCTTTTACAGGTGGCTTTCCAAATCCTAGGATGCACTGCACTTGTCTTCACAGAGGCAGTCTTTGTGTCGAATTTCTTTGTTCCTTTTATCATGTGGCTAAAGTTAGCTTCTAATACACATCTACATATTTGGTTGTCTCCTTTATTGGCTCCTAAATACTTATTTGCTTGCAGCCAGCGACTTATTCACACAGCTTACACAAACCAATAACATATTCTATACTAACTACAAGACAGATTGTCCTACAGCATATACATTAATTTGCACCAATTATATGAAAAAATAATTTTTCCACTTTTTGTACCTGCATGGCTATGAAAGTGTTAAATCATGTTGGGCCTTCTTAATTTTCACACTTGTGTGCCTTTGTGAAATTGCAGATGTGTTTTGCCAGGCCCAATACCAGGTACATGGGTCATGTTTACTAGCAAATGTGGCACACTTGCACACCAGATAAGTTAGGTTTAATGGGGGCGCTAAAGATTTAAATCGCTTTGGGACACTTTAAATTTTACAGTTTTGTGACAAGAAAGATTCCTTTGTTCAAATCCAGTTAAACTTTGTCCTGCCCAATGTGAATATATGCTTTAAACTGAATGCAAAGGTAGCATACTTTATACCTTATCTAATACAGTATATCAACTAACTATGATATTTAATGGCCAATATAAGGCATTAACTCACAATGGCCAACCTTATTTGTTAAACTTATGTGACAAGGCAGATGCTTTTGTTAAAACTCAGCTGAGTTTTGCCCATCCCAATGATGGCACAAAGGTCAAATTCACAGGCAAACTTGACACAATCTCATGCCTAATGATGTTCAATGGGCACTGAAAATTGTTAAATTGCACTCACTGAGCCAACTTCATTTCCACAGTTTGGTGACAACACTAACTCCTTTGTTAAACTGCAGTTGTGTTTTGCTTGGCCTAATGCAGATACTTAAGCCAAACTGACTGGCATGGTTGACTCTAGCTCTGGCCACATTCCCGTGTGAAAAAGCAGATACGTTTTCCCAGCAAGACAACGTCTGCCCTCATTCTTCTCATGAACTCAGGGTGCTCTAGAGATGGATCATCAACTCCCCTCACCAGCTTGTTCACCAGGTCTCTCCCAAATATAAAATGTATGGGCCGTGTGTCTTCCACTCCCAATCATCAGGGATGAAATTGATCTGATCTGACATTCTGAGTCTGAGCCAATTCTGCGCCCATCTAAAAACATCACCCTGAACTCCCACTTCTTTTAGTTTGATGCCCAACCTCTCATGTGGCACCTTATCAAATGCTTTCTGAAAGTCAAGATAAATAATATCATAAGCTCCACTTTGATGGTATCCTTTTGTTGCTTCCTCATAGAATTCCAGCATGTTAGTAAAACATGACCTCCCTCTTCTGAACACATGCTGACTGTTTTGTAAAACTCCAGTTCTTGGCCTGTGCTACTCAATCTTTTCCTTAATAATTCCTTCCATTAATCTACCTGTGATGTATGTTAAGCTTACTGGCCTGTAGTCACTTGGATCTGCTCTGTCACCCTTTTTATATATAACGGGATAATATTTGCCATTTCCCAGTCCTTTTGAATCTCCCCAGTGCGCAGTGACTTCCTAAAAATATGCATCAAGGGTTCATATATGTACTCATTGACCTCCTTAGAAACTCATTGATAAATATGGTGATTTATACTCTGCTTCATTCTCTACCAAAGAGGAGATAAGCCAGGTAGTCAGTGATTGGAGAAGAAATGGTGGTCCCTAGGTTGAATTAATTCAGCTATGTTCCAGTTAGCCACACCATGTCCTTCAATGGACGGATATTCCCTCCAATGTTATTTGTTGCTTTGTTCCCTGTGGCAGTGTTCAGGTTTAATTGGTTTTGCGTCTTCTTTATTTTGTTGTTAAATCTTCAATCCACACGCTGAGGGCTTTTTCCCATTTTCACTAAAGCCTTAACAGCTTTTGGTGCATCAACAACAAAACGTTTGTAAATTTCTTTCTCCTTCTTGCACATATAGCAAACTGTGAACTCGTTTACACTAATATCTTAGGTCCACATATGTTAAGAAACATCTATTTTATAACAGCCAGAACTGACACCATCACTGTCATCACCTTCCCCTTCACACGTCAGCTAAGTAATAACGACACAAATGGGACAATTTGTTAAAATACATGACACAATGCATAAAAACGTGACTGTCCCAGAAAAGAATGGGATGTCTGGTCAGCCTATATAATGATGTTTTTGCTCTTCTTATCTGGCGTGTCCTTGTCTCCACTGCCTCGTTCCCACTCCTTCATCTCTTAACATCTGCATTGACATCTGTCAGCATCTGTGCTACCTGGACCAGAATCACAAACACACTGACCTGACAATTTATTTCAGTTTGTGTGGCTTTCTGGAAGCTTACTGCCACTAATAATTGCCACTACTACTGACTAACTATATATATATATATATATATATATATATATAATTGCGTTATTTAACAATAAATATTGCATATTTTTGCAAATATATTGCTTGATAATATCATTATCATTGTTCTTGTGTGTGCTTCTCTCTAGTGATGAACAGTGAGAAAGAAAAGTCCTATTTATAACAGAACTGATTATTTCATTCTATGGCTTTCATTATGCCATGTTGGTCATATAGGACTAGCCGTGCCACCCATCTAAGATGGGTTCATATCTAAGTTATCAATGTAGATCTCAGCCTTAACATTTGCATTGCACCATATGTCTCTGTTATATGCCATTTGGTATGGGAGTCATAATAGCAGTGTTAATGTTTGTGATGCACCATCTGTTGGAATGACCAGTGCTTTATTACTAAAAATGTTTGTGATGCACCATGTTTTAGAATGACAGAGACATAGCAAGTGGACACACACACACAAACACTTAACATTTTGTAAAATGAATATCATCAAGACAATTCTTAGCCCAGAGCAGATTAGTAATTAGTCCGTCATTTTTTTTTTGTGCTGTTCTGAATTTTTTTTTTATCAAAACAAATACTTCATAATGAACAAGCCAAAGGGTAGATGTTAGTGTAAGAACAAGTCTTAGAAAGTTCATGTGAAATTCACAGCAGTGTCTGCTTAATTTCTATAGAATATCAGTCTCTTGTATTCACTTATAATATGGTACAGTCTTTTACCCCCTGTAAGTTAACATGAAATGGAACTTTCTTTGCTACGTCTGTGAAACTGAGTGTTAATTAAGCCAGTTAAGAAATAATCTCACTGCTAGCATGGATTGTGACATAAAGTTTATAGTACTAGGGTGTTGTACCGTGTTAGCCATTATGAATGTAGAGAAAAGCCAAGCAAAATGACACCTTTTATTGGCTAACTAAAAAGATTACAATATGCAAGCTTTCGAGGCAACTCAGGCCTCTTCTTCATGCAAGATAAAGATGATAAAGTTTACAACTAGGATATTGGCATACAGTTTACCAGTTTTCTGACTGTTCTACATGTAATATGACTGTATGACTAAACTTAGTGAGAAATAAAACGATAAATAAACCTTAAACAGAACATTCTTTAAAATAAGAACTTTTGTTTTCCTTTTAATTTAAATTTTTCTCTATTTTTGTGTGAACTGTTTTGCTTTGAATTTCACCAAAACTTTTAAAACGAAGATATTTGGATTGTGAAATCATTTGTCATACTATTGCCTGAACTGTACTAGGAAGCAAACTAAAAGCTGCAGAACTTTGGTCATTTTGAACAAACGAGGCTACAGTTTGAGTTGCTGGTTATTCTTTCATTTGCATATTAGTTCACAGTTGGTTAAGAAAATAAGGTAACAGAGTGGGCGGCACGGTGGCGCAGTGGGTAGCGCTGCTGCCTCGCAGTTGGGAGATCTGGGGACCTGTGTTCAATTCCCGGGTCCTCCCTGTGTGGAGTTTGCATGTTCTCCCCGTGTCTGCGTGGGTTTCCTCCGGGGGCTCCGGTTTCCTTCCAAAGACATGCAGGTTAGGTGGATTGGCGATTCTAAATTGGCCCGGGTGTGTTTGTGTGTGTCCTGCGGTGGGTTGGCACCCTGCCCAGGATTGTTTCCTGCCTTGTGCCCTGTGTTGGCTGGGATTAGCTCCAGCAGACCCCCGTGACCCTGTGTTCGGATTCAGCGGGTTGGAAAATGGATGGATGGATGGTAACAGAGTGCAACTGCAGCCCGCAGTGGGCGTATCCAGACTGACAGCAGAGGGCGTTTCCTGACTGACGTCATTGCTATTGCCGACTGCAGTTACACCCTTCTTGGATCGAACTTAAAGACTGTCACGTTGGTATGCAATACTTATGTGTTGCACTAGGGGGAACCAGAGCACTTCTAAACGTCTGCTATGAACGCAAAACTCCGTTAATACACATAATAATAATAAAAGGTGTCATTTTGCTTGGCTTTTCTCTACATAATAATAATGAAACATTTTACTTAAATAACACTTTTTGCATGCTTAACTATTTGCTCCATATAGTGTACAGCAGGAGAAGAAGCAGAGTAACACAGAGGTTTTCAAGTGCAGCTCCCGTAGTGGTGTGATTTTTCATCCCTATGTTTTTTTTTATCTCTCTTGGATTCCTACCGATAATTAAGCAAGCTATTATTTCCTAGCGTCTGTATTTTATTGTGTTACTCTAGTAATTATAAACTGGTTATGCTAAATGATCACTGGATGAAGCAGGCATGTATGCGTTAAATGGGTAACAGTTCATTCTTTTTAGTTGGTTGTGTCATTTTTTTTGTGTTAATTATCCAGTTATTTGAGCCATTACTTGCCAATAAGAACAATAAGTGAATGACACTAATGGAGCTGTCATGTGCACCTGCCAGCTCCTCTGATCATTAATTTTTAGTATTTGCATAAGCTAGAGAGATCAAACACAACACACAAATGTGAATTTAAAAGAAAATCATGAAACAGAGTTAAGCATTTAAAGCTCTGACATTTAAAAATAATAATATATAATATTTTCTTCTAAATGTAAATCTCATACTGCTGCATTTCCCAAATCCAAATTAAAAGAAGGGAAAAAGGTCAGCAAATTAAACAATGAGATCAATCAGGGGAAAAAATTAATCACTGAATGTGACAAAGCCTACAGCCATGGGGGCCTCTAGGACTAAACTTGAAAGCCCATGCAATAACTAATTGATAAATATTATTGAATTCAAAGTAGTATTGAAATATTAAATACTAAACAAGATAATAAAATAATAAAAGCTGGGTTAGAACAAGTATTCATAAAAGTATATAGACTTTGACAAATGAGAGGAGACCAGTCCGTCAAGCTCGTTTGTTTAGCTAATAGCTAACCTATCCCCATATTTCATCCAGGTTCTTCTTAAAGGCTATACTCAGTAGTTGGTTTCAGATTCCCACAATTCTTTGCATAAAGAACTAATATCTGGCTTTAGTGTTAAGCACATTTCTCGTTAATTTCTATTGGTGTCCTCAGCCACAAGATTCACTGCCCACTTGAGAGAATTTTACTAGTTCAATGTCTTTGAGGATTTTCAAAACTTGCGTTAGGTTCCCATTCAACTTCCTCTGCTTGAGACTAAACAGGTTTAATTCGTGTGTCGCAATAACGACCATGAGACATTGCGAAGGTTTGGGGCAGCCACCCATTTAATAGTTCCCGGCTGCAAAACTGCTTCAAAAGTAACGACATGTTTATTCAACAGAGTCCACAACAGAACTGACTTTCTTCAGGCAATATGGCGGCTTTAAAGGCCAGCAAAGGAAGTGATGTCATCAGCCCCGGAACCAGAAGGGACGTCATTGGCTGCCCCAGAGCCGGGCGGGATTTCCCTAGACTGGTCTGCAAAAGATCGAGAGGGAAAGTTAGTGCACTTCGCCACCCCCTGGTCTGGCATGGAATTACATGTATTCAAGCCCTTCGGTTGTCTCCAAAACACACGTGCGTGACACGTGCCACTGCCTTTCCACAGAGATTGGTTTAAACCGCCTTTTTTAATGAATTAATTGAGCCAGAAGAAATGCTTACTTTTGGTTGGTCATTCGTAGGTCTGGGTGCAGTAAAGCTAAAAGATCCATCACCCATACATCACAGGTTAGTTTTGTTGGATGACTAGATTGTCAGCATCAGAGGATCGCAGTGAGGATACTGGACTGAAGTGGTTCAGGAGGTTACTGAGAAAGGCCACGTAAAGTTTTCTAGGTTAGCAACAGGGTTTTAAGTTTAAGTCAAGTCAAGTTAAGTTGGGGAGCATACACTGGTACAGTGCATTGCCTCACCCACTACACAACGAAACAACTCGGGATCTTGGTTTGCAACCCCCAGGCAGACACGGGGTCCAGTCCCACCCTCCGGAAATGACCCTCTATCTGCCACAGCCAGGTGTTACATGGGCGACCCCTTGGTCTGGTCCAACCACTCGGATCCCCAACAGTGAGGATCTTACGAGCTGGATCACCCTCGGGGAAACACGCCACATGGCTATAGTGCCGTAACTGACGTTCCCTCACAATGCAGGTAATGTGCCTCATTCGGGACTCCATGAGCAACCGCTCATTCAACACAATGTCAAACCAACAGTACCAAGGATTTTCCGGAGAGACACAGTACCAAAGGAGTCCAGTCTTCGTCTCAGGTCACTGGATAGCGTCCATGTCTCGCAACCATATAGCAAGACAGAAAGCACCAGGACTCTAAAGACTTGGACCTTCGTCCTTTTACATTGATATCGGGATTGCCACACACCCCTTTCCAGTGACCTCATGACCCCCCCATGCTCTCCCAATCCGTCTACTGACTTCATAGGAAGAGTCACCAGAGACATGAATGTCACTGCCCAGTTAAGTAAACCTCTCAACAAGGTCAACACTCTCTCTGCAAACAGACACACTGCTGATGGCTGTTCCCAAGAGGTCATTAAAAGCCTGGCTCTTGGTTTTTATCCAGGACACTCACAAGCCCAGACACTAAGACTCCTCACTCAGTCTCTCGAGCGCCCCGATCAGAGCCTCCATTGACTCTGCGAAGATCACAGCATCGTCAGCAAAGTCAAGATCCGTGAACCTTTCTTCACCAACAGATGCCCCACAGCCGCTGGACCCCACGACCTTGCCCAACACCCAGTCCATACAAGCATTGAACAGAGTAGGAGCAAGAACACACCCCTGATGAACCCCAGAATCAACTTGGAAAAACACAGAGGTCCTGCCTCCACTCTGCACAGCACTCACAGTACCAGTGTACAAGCTGACCATGATATCCAGCAACCTTGAGGGGATCCCACCAATCCTCAGGATGTCCCACAGTTGATCGAGTTTAAGTTTAAGTTCAAGTTAAATTTGTTGTGAGATTTTTGAAACACAGACAATCCCCCAACTGTGCTGTGTGCTGGAACTCTGTTAACGCAGGCAGAGATTGGTTGGCTGCCATCAGTGTAACTGCAAATTTGCAGGCTCACCGCATAAACTGTCTGTCGCCCAATGGTTGGTGCTGGGAACATTTACGCTCCTTGGAGTTAGCCCCAAGCGTCACTCAGGCTGTAAAAATAGTGCTAAAAGCATTAGTCCCAAGGGTCATTCAGGCAACTATATAGGTTGCTACTACATACTTAAGCGTTAGACCCGAGGATTACTTGGGCTGTAAAAGTGCCAACAGTGTTACTCTGTGTCTTGTCTTGGTAGAGTAATATATTACTCTACTTTCCCCTTTTGTATTATTAATATGTAGCCTTTATCAGAATGCCTCAAATCTCACAGACTTACCACTGTTTATAACGTATTGTATCATATAACCTCTCCCCACCTTCCCTTCTACATCTATAACTTCGGGCAATTAGATGCAGTAAAAGACAAGCAGGAGTTAAGTTACAATTTAAACAATGTATTATTGATAATATTCATAAATAATAACAATATGCAAAGTACATTTGAATATTGGCAACCATACAACTTGATAAATGTTGATGTGTAGTTTCAGGCAGCACACGGACTTGTTAGTTACTTAAAATGTCTCTAGTTAAGTCATCATTTGTGGTCAGCTTTCTTCAGAGCAGGCCGCATGCCTGTCTCAATATGGCTGCCGAGCTGCGCTCTTCATTCTGTTGTCCATTTCAGTTCATGGTGTGAGATGGTCATTCAGCAGTTTGGTAAGAGAGAGAGAGTGAGGGAGTGAGCAAATGTATAGGGTTTCTCTCCAACCCCTAGAGCCAATAGGACATCATGGTACTTAAAGGCTTCTGATACAATCCAATTCCAAACAGCCATACTTCAGACCAATGGGGGGATAGAACACCTTCACACCTGCTCCTCAAAACATATGTTAAGGTAAAGCTTGGCAGTTAGGCAGCCTGGCTTTGTATGGGGGTTGAGAGAGAGACTTTAGCAGAGAAACACTTGCCAAACTGGTTTGAGGCACTTCTCCCAAATCCTGTTGTAAAATTCAAAAAGACCCATTCCTAAAAGGCGGGGGTAAACATGAGTACTTCTCACTAATGTAACACTAATATTATATTGCTTTGCCTAAGTTACAAATAAAGACATACAAAATATTTATCAAGTTGTATGCAAAATTTCACATCACAACACTCGGGAAGGCATGTATTGCATAAGCGACAATGTTATCCAGGCAATGGTGCAGACACGTCTTCTTCTAGCCTGATAATGGTGTCTTGTAAGAAACGTTTTTCAGCAGCCCAGGTGTCGCACACTCTTGACGGAGATATGAGCTGTGATGAAGAAGTGAGTCTGTCTTCAGGTAGTGAAACTGAAACAGACAGTGAAATCGAAAGTGATTCTGATGAATCCGAAAGTGACGCTTGTGTCAATCACACATGTGCAGTCTGGAAAGAAGCAAGGAATCATGTTACTATTGTCCCAACTGTGACGCTGGGTTGTGTATTTCACCATGCTTCAAGATATTGCACACAAATGACACATTTTGTCAGTATATATGATATTATTATTATACTTTCTACACTACCGACTTTGTTCTTTAAGTCTCTTACACATTTTTCAGTAGAACGACCAGATTTAATAACTGTGTAATTTTGCGCCCTAGGATCCAAGTTACCTGAACTATTTTATAACATTTCAGTAATTATTTACCGATCTGATGTTGATCTTTCTGATCATAAAATAGGTCATTATGATAGAAATCAGCAAGAAGAATTCATAATTAATTGCAGAATTATGGTATTTGGGGGTTCCTCTAGAATGCCACTTTCTCTTGCACAATTTGGTTTGAAAACTAATCAGCACATCAACATCTCATAGCAGGCTTACGTTTCAAGTTTGGTATTTTTCCGTCCAGTCATTTTAGCTCTAGACTGTCCTCAAGAAACTGTGACACACAGACACCCATCATCGAGATATCGATGTTTTCGGTATCAGGGGACCCTAAAATGTCAAGATACGTCGAAAACCAGAGATCCAAATTTTTGACGAATCTAAAGTTTTCGCTTCTCCCCCGTAGACGATAGGTTATGGTGAGGGAGGGCGCAAAGCAAAAATGCAATGCTTTTTACATGTTTACTGGCCACTGAGCTGGCTTTGCGTTCTTTTTTCTGTCTTCTCTCCTCCAGAATGGGATGGCTCTAGCCACTGATCTGTAGCCACTGAACCTACCCGACGAGGGAGGCTATCTGTTCCTAAACTGAAGAAGGAAGTTAATACAGAATGATCGATAACATGACTGCTTGATTGCTGTGTTTGTGAAGTGGCAGCTCCCATTTGAATAAATGCAGAGACTGTTCCTGTTTTCACTACAATAAAGGTGATTTTCTTAAACACATGGACTCACTTCCTTCACTCTGCTGCAAGTCAGTGACCCATACATCACAATGTACAGTGTTCAGTAAACATCTTCCCCACATGTGTGACCGGCTTACAACATATCACCACTGTCTGGCACCACAAGTGTTATAACATAATAAACACTGAATGAGCACTCGGTTTCCTTAGACATGCAATTCCGCCCAATACAAATGGCACTCAGTAATATAACATTGTTTACAGATTATTTTGCTTTCCCTTTTCCAAAAGTAAGGTGAAGGGCAAAAATAATCGTATCAGTACTCATCTTCGATTATGTAATTGGTAGGAATGATACAGACAAGAAGAAGGTTCTGTTACTTTGGAAGCCAGTGAAGTGTGAACAGAACAGACATTGTGTTCTCACTGCTGTGAGTTGGAAGAAGGAGTCCTGGAGTAGAATTCTGAGCCAGCAGGAGCTGAAATAAATGATTGTAAGGATATGAGCCTTTGAAGAATTATAGGAATCAGTACAGGATATGATGGAAACATGGACAAGCTTATCAATATTACAAATGGAACATAAACAATTTGAGAGAAATTCAAACAATGTGAGTTACTGAAATTATGATATTATGCTTCAATGTATTTCCAAATGGGCGGCACGGTGGCGCAGTGGGTAGCGCTGCTGCCTCGCAGTTGGGAGACCTGGGGACCCGGGTTCGCTTCCTGGGTCCTCCCTGTGTGGAGTTTGCATGTTCTCCCCGTGTCTGCGTGGGTTTCCTCCCACAGTCCAAAGACATGCAGGTTAGGTGGACTGGCGATTCTAAATTGGCCCTAGTGTGTGCTTGGTGTGTGGGTGTGGGTGTGTTTGTGTGTGTCCTGCGGTGGGTTGGCACCCTGCCTGGGATTGTTTCCTGCCTTGTGCCCTGTGTTGGCTGGGATTGGCTCCAGCAGACCCCCGTGACCCTGTGTTCGGATTCAGCGGGTTGGAAAATGGATGGATGTATTTCCAAATAATCCTGATCCTACGCAACATATTTATAGAAAATGAATGGGTCGGACTTTCAAGCAGTTCACAGAGAGCTGTCTCTAAGGGATGCTTGCACATATTGAGATTTTGATCATCTTTTTTGTTAATTATTCAGCATGATGATAACAGGGGAATACTGAGCAGGCAGCGCTTCCTGAATCAATTATGCAATAAACATGTGATGTTCAAGCTAATTAATTTTTCCTTTGGTGAGTTACACACACTGTAGGATGCAGGCAGAAGACCGGATTCATTTAGTGGTGGTAGTCTGTTTAAACCTGCCAGCTATAAAATGTGCACTCAAACGTGGGAAACTATGCTACAATGAATGTTCGCCCCCTTGGACGTTTTCAAATTTATTTGTGATACACCATTGAATCACAGTGGATTTATTTATTTAGAAAGAAAAAAACTCTTTAATGTCAAAGCAAAAACAAAGCTCTGCAAAGTGGTCTAAATTGATTAAAAATACAAAACCCAAAATTATTGATCACAGAAGTATTCACCCCCTTCGAGTGAGTGTTTAGTTGATGCAGCTTTGGCAGCTATGACAGCCTTGAGTCTTTGTGCACATCTCTCACTTTATCAGCTCTGACATTTTTTTTCCCATTCATCTTTGAAAAACTGCTCAAGCTCTATTAGGTTGCATGTTGATTATGTGTTTACAGCACTTTACAAGTCCACACACAAACACTCAAGTTGAGATTTGGCCACTCCAGAACATTAAAATTATTGTTTCTAAGCCATTCCTCTATAGCCGGGGTACTCAATAGGCGGACTCCGGTCCGCATCCGGACCCAAATACGGTTAAATCTGGACCGACGCCAAAACAAACATGCAAATGTAATCATAATCCAAATGAGTTCTCAATGAAGTGTGCAATTGTGATTCCGCGCGATATATCTTTGAGGTTTCTACTCGGTTTGGTTGCTTCATCTATGTCCAATCACAGCAGTTTGAGTGAACGCTGGCGGGACTGGTCGCCGCTGCTCGTCGGTAACTAGACTGTGATTTTGTGGGTATTTTTTTTTTTTGCCATTTTGTTGACATCTCTGTGTGGCTGTATATGCTGTATATGCATTTAGCTTCAGCCTAACCTCCGTTTCGTTTGAAACTTACCTGCTTATTCTCTGGACGTCTGAGCTGCCTCTGGCCTCCTCACCTACAATGTGGACTGGTAGGATAATCGCCTGGTTAATGCTTGTTTGGAGTCTTCTGTCGCTCGTTATCCAACCTGCGACTGGCCTCCTCCAGTATCCAGCTGCTGAGCTTCTTCGACTGCGTCTTCTCCAGTCTGTGCCTCTGCTGTCGGTGCTGTATTTCGACCCGGATGTCATACTTCTCCCTCGTCGGAGATACATCCACCGTGGGTCTCGTCGGAGATTCCGAATGGACGTCTCAAAAGGAATTAACTCTTTTTGGTCTGATTTTCGGCACCCTCCAAACAACACAGATAGGAAAGCTGACCATAGCGTGTTGGCCAGCTTAGCTCGGTCGACTAACACCACTGTCAAATGCGACAGCAACATTGTCAGCTTTGGTCTACTGAACATCAGCTCACTCACGAGCAAGGGACATCTCATTCAGGATCTCCTCATTGACCGTAAGTTTGACTTTCTCTGTTTAACTGAGACTTGGCAGCAACCTCAAGACTTTTCACAACTTAATGAATGCACCCCCCCGGGGTTTGTTTACACTTGTCAATCCCGTGCCTCTGGCCGTGGAGGAGGTGTCGCGATTATTTATCGCGAGAAGTGGAAAGTCCTGCCGTTGTCTGCTCCTGCTGTTAGCTCTTTTGAATCGACTGTGTGTCAACTGTCTGGCCCAGTTCCTACCATCATTGCAACTGTCTACCGTCCTCCTAAGTCAAACAACAATTTTTTGAACGATCTTGTTACCTTCCTTACTCATTTATCTGTAATTACTCCAAATATAATTCTGCTGGGGGATTTTAATGTACATCTGGACAATATCAATATCCCTCTCACTAGAGACTTTTTATCTTGCCTGGAGAGTTTTGGATACCAGCAGCACACTGATGTTCCTACTCATTGTAAAGGACATATCTTGGACCTGATCTGCTGCTCTGGTGTTGTTCCTTTTGATCTCACAGCAGATGAACTTACTATAACCGACCATTTTCTTCTTTCATTCAATGCCAAACTTACCTTTTCTGTTCCTAAGCTTCCACGTCTCATAGCCTTTCGCAACATTAAGAATATTAACTTGAATTTGCTGTCTTCTAGGATTGATTCCCAACTGGACTTTTATAATTTTTCCACTCCCATAGAACTGGTCTCATATTATAACACCTGTCTTAATGGTATTCTTAATTCTCTGGCTCCGCTAAAAATCCGTTCTGTTTCTTTTTCTTTTTCTGCCCCTTGGTTTACGCCTGAACTTCGGCTTCTGAAAGCTAAGGGCAGGCAACTTGAAAGGTTGTTTAAAAAATCCGGACTCTTTGTCCACAAAGAGATGTATAAAAATCATCTTCTCTATTATAAGGATTGTATAGCTCAAACCAAGTCTAATTATTACACTCAGTTAATTACTCGTAATACAGGTAACACCAAGACTTTGTTTTCTTTACTTAATAATGTTACACAACCTCCAGACTCTTTACCATCTCACCTTTACTCAACTGCTTTCTGTAATTCTCTTATGTCTTTTTTCAACGAGAAAATCCAAAAGATACATCAGCACCTTGGTCCAGATCCTCACTATATTCCTTCTGAACTACACTCGCCTATTCACTTTTTCTCTTCTTTCCAGCTTCCCACTTCCTCTGAAATTTCAGATCTCATCTGCAAATCCAAGTCATCTACTTGTCAGCTGGACCCCCTGCCTACAGTTCTGGTTAAAGCCTGCCTCCCCTCTCTAGTCCCTCTCATTTCTGCCATCATTCACTCTTCTCTCACTACTGGTATTATTCCCTCATCATTTAAAACTGCTGCTATAACCCCAATACTAAAAAAACCTGGTGCTGATCCTACTAATTTCAATAATTTTCGCCCCATTTCTAACTTGCCCTTTATCTCCAAAATTCTTGAAAAAATTGTAGCTATCCAACTTCATACCCATTTATCTCACAATAATCTATATGAAAAGTTCCAGTCTGGTTTTCGCCCCCTTCATAGTACAGAAACGGCACTTGTTAAAATTACTAATGACCTCCTTATGGCTGCTGATTCTGGTCTAATCACTATTCTCATCCTCCTTGATCTGAGTGCGGCCTTTGATACTATTTGTCATACCACTCTCCTTAATAGATTATCTCTGATTGGCATTACCCACACTCCACTTGATTGGTTTAGATCCTACCTCTTAGGCCGCACTCAGTTCATACAACTTAAAACCTTCACATCCCAACCCACCGCTGTTACTTCTGGTGTGCCCCAGGGCTCTGTCCTGGGGCCTCTTCTTTTTATTATTTACCTTCTTCCCCTTGGCAATATTTTTCGCAAATATAACATTAATTTTCACTGTTATGCTGATGACACCCAGCTCTACCTTGCTGGTAATCCCACCTCCTCTTTTCCACCACCCTCGCTTATTGACTGCATTGCTGAAATTAAATCCTGGTTTTCTTCGAATTTTCTTAAATTAAACAGTGACAAAACTGAGGTTCTCCTCATTGGTTCAAAATCATCATTATCCAAAACCAATAATCTTTCTCTTATTATTGATAACTCTGTTGTTTCCCCATCATCTCAGGTCAAGAGTCTGGGTGTCATCCTCGACAGTACTCTATCTTTCCAATCTCACATTAATAACATCACCCGGTCTGCTTACTTCCACCTACGTAATATTAATCGTATTCGCCTCTCCCTCACTCCTCATACTACTGCCATTCTTGTTCATAGTCTTGTCACTTCCCGGCTGGACTACTGCAATTCACTCCTCTTTGGTCTCCCGAATAAATCTCTTCATAAGCTTCAGTTAGTCCAGAATTCTGCAGCACGTATCATCACTCAAATCCCATCTATTCACCATATTACTCCGGTCTTGCAGCAGCTTCATTGGCTCCCGATTAAGTTTCGTATTGATTTTAAGATTCTACTATTAACATTTAAGGCCATCCATAACCTCGCCCCTCCATATCTGTCTGACCTTCTTCATGTTGCCATTCCATCCCATAATCTTAGATCCTCTTCCTCCACCCATCTGACTGTCCCTCCCGCCCGTCTAACCACCATGGGGAGCAGAGCTTTCAGTCGTTCTGCTCCCAAGCTCTGGAATTCATTGCCTGCGGATCTCCGAAATATCAAATCATATTCATCCTTCAAATGTAAACTTAAAACGCATCTGTTTAAAATGGCTTTTTCTTTTTCATCCTGATTATAATGGTTTTGTTTGGTTTTAATTTCTAGATTTTCTGATGTTTTAAGTTTTTTATAATTGTGTCTTTTATTTAATTATTTATTTATTTATTGTTGTTTGGTGTCCTTGAGCTCCCTGAAAGGCGCCTTGTATAAATAAAATGTATTATTATTATTATTATTAGTATCGTTCCCACTACTCCCCGCCTCCCCCCCCCAATACTCGCTCGCTCATTCACGGCAGCCAGATTTATGTACCGGTCACGTGCTCTGGGTCAGGCCGGTGAACAGGCAGTCTCATCACTCGCAGGCAGTGCAAATTTCGATAACTGAATTTTTTTTTTGCTGACTGAAAGTGAAGATGGCTGGCTCAAGACAGTACATTGATAAGAAAAGAAAAGTTGATTTTGAAAACCGCGAATTTAAGAGTGAGTGGACAGAAAAATATGCGTTCGTGCTCCCCGTGGGAAGCAGAAAACCAATGTGTTTAATCTGCAACGAGACGGTAGCAATAATCAAAAGTGGTAATGTGAAACGCCATTATGAAACCAAGCATGCACATTTCGAACAAAATTACCCTCAGAACTCAGAGGTAAAGACCATAAAAATAAACCAGCTGAAATCATCATATGAAGCTACAAGCAGTGTAATAGTTAGATCAGCCACACAACAGGAGCGGGCAACAGAAGCCTCACTTAGAGTAGCATGGGTCCTGGGAAAAAACAAGAAACCCTTCTCTGATGCTGAAGTAGTCAAAGAGTGTATGAGAGAAGTGGTGACTGCTCTGTTTGAAGGGACTCAAAAGGATGAAATAATCCAGAAAATAAACCAAATACCCTGTTCTGATTCCACTGCTGCAAGACGAGCTGAAATACTCGCTGATGATTTGCTTGAACAACTTAGTTCTGCTATAAAAAAAGCCAAATTCATTTCATTGGCTGTGGATGAATCCACAGATATCACGGACAATGCACAACTCATGGTCTTTGTCAGATTTTTTGATGAAGAAAAGGGAGAATTTCATGAAGATGTTTTGGGTCTCACAAACCTCCATGGACACACAAGGGGGGATGATATCTATGAAGCAGTGACACAGATGCTTAGAGACAGAGCGATAGACCTGAAGCATGTTGTTTCCATTGCTACTGATGGCGCACCATGTATGATTGGGAAAGAGAGGGGATTAGTGTCATGCTTGAGAACTCACCACCCTGACCTCATGGCATACCACTGCATAATTCACCAGATGGTTTTGTGTGCCAGCCTTGGAGAAAGGTACTCAGAAGTCATGACAACAGTCATGAAACTAGTCAATTATCTGAGAGCATCCACTGCTTTGCAACATCGTTTATTGCGCTCATTTCTAATAGAGGTGAATGCAACATTTGATGATTTGCTCCTTCACAACAATGTCCGGTGGCTTAGTAAAGGCAAGGTACTGGAGCGTTTTTGGGCACTGCGGAAAGAGCTGGAGACATTTCTGTTGGATCAGAAGAGTGCAAAAGCCAAACCGTTTGTGGATTTCATGAAGAATGACGAGAAAATGGAAATTGTTGCTTTTCTAATGGACATTACTTCCCATCTTAATGACCTTAATATGAAGCTCCAAGGCAAAAACAGCACAGTGTGTGACCTCATGTTAGCTGTCCGTGCTTTCCAGAGGAAGCTGGAGGTGTTCAAATGTGACTTACAGCAGGACCTGCTTCACTTCCCAAGACTTTTGGATCAGACTGCAGGAAAACATCACCATCACAATTATGCTGAATTCCTGGACAAGCTGATTAAAAATTTCCAAACTCGCTTTGAAGATTTCCCTTTGGGAAAACAAGTCTTGCTGTGCATCGAAAATCCATTTCTTGTCAAAAATATTGCAGAATTCTCAAATAAGGCCACAAAAGTCTTCCAATGGGCCAGTGCTGCTTCTCTGCAAACAGAGTTAATTGAGCTACAAGAAAACCTAGCACTGCAGGAATCTCACTGTGACCTTGTCACCTTCTGGACAAAGATGGTTACTGCGGCAGGTGTTCCTCTCCTGCAGAAGATGGCCCTTCAACTTCTTACAATGTTTCCCTCAACGTACTGCTGTGAATCTGCCTTTTCCACTATGAACATGGTGAAAAACACATACCGCAACACCCTCACCAATGAACATTTACATCAGTGCCTCCGCCTTGCCCTCACACCTTTTATGCCCAAGTTCAAACAACTGGTGGCACAAAGAAGGTGTCACCTTTCACACTAAAAGGCCTACCATGTCATTTTTTTGTGTATAGTTCTAAAGTTTGGGGATTGCCTTTTTTTGGAGTTCTCTACTTGGAATTTGACCGTCACTTTTCCGGACCTCAGACTGAATAGAAATTTAGTAAGTGGACCTTTCAAATTTATATTTGAGTAGCCCTGCTCTATAGCTTTGAGGTTGATGTGTTGTTCTACCAAGGTGCAGGTTTTTTGTGGACTGTATGAAGTTTCCATGATTTTGCTGTTTTTGTTTTATTGACTACTCGCACAAGCCTTGTAGGGCCTGCTGTAGAAAAGCATCTCCACAACCTGATGCTGTCACTGCAATTCTTCATGGAGGGGATGGTGTGTTTTTGATAATGTGTAGTGTTTAAACATGGTGTTTAGTCTGATGGGCAAAAGGCTGAGTGGTGGCTCTGAGGCTAAAGATTTGTGCTGGTATCTGGAAGGTGGCTGGTTCAAATCCTGTTACTGCCAGAAGAGATTCTACTGCATTGGACCCTTGAGCAAGGCCCTTAAAGTGAAAATTGCTCCAGGGGAGCTGTACAATGGCCAAACCTGTGCTCTGACCCCTAAAGGTCACAACACAAGACAATTTCCTCTCTGGGATAAATAAAGTGTATGAAATAAATAAAAGTTCCATGTTGGTTTTGTCAGACCATAGAACCTCCTTTCTTCAGGTGTGCCTACTGGCAAACTCTAACCAAGATGTCCTGTGCATGTTTCTCATTGCCACTCTCTCATAAGCTTGTGATTGATGAAGCACAGACTGTTCAGTCTTGAACCACTGTAGCTTGTAACTCCTTCAGAGTTCTTGTAACTCTTTTGATTGCCTACCTCCATATTCGTCTTCTTGCATAGTCACTCAGTTATTGTGGACAGTGTGGATGGTGACAAGTGATGTCAATTTGATTAATTTTGTGACATTTAAAACCGATTGGTGCATCAATTAATGATTTAGGCATGTTACATTAAAGGGGGTAAATTCTTACCCAATCAAATATTTTGTGTTTTATATTTGTAATTAAAACCAATCACATTAAATTTGACCCAACACAGACTCACTCCGGAAGCATGTATATTTTTCTTCACCTGTGGGGCACGTCTTTCCCGTGTCCCATAGGCACAACACAGTCCTACAAGTAAACACACAAGCACAAAACACTCTTCCTTTGCACCACCACTCCTCCCGACTCAGAGATCAACTTTCACTTTGGCATTAGTCATTCTCAATTAATCAGCTTCTAAAAAGTCAAATACGTCTATAAACATTCAATGCTGAATGCCAATAAAGTGCTATACAGTAATCCCTCCTTCATCGCGGGGGTTGCGTTCCAGAGCCACCTGCGAAAAAAGAAAATCCGCGAAGTAGAAACCATATGTTTATATGGTTATTTTTATATTGTCATGCTTGGGTCACAGATTTGCGCAGAAACACAGGAGGTTGTAGAGAGACAGGAACGTTATTCAAACACTGCAAACAAACATTTGTCTCTTTTTCAAAAGTTTAAACTGTGCTCCATGACAAGACAGAGATGACAGTTCCATCTCACAATTAAAAGAATGCAAACATATCTTCCTATTCAAAGGAGTGCGCGTCAGGAGCACAGAATGTCACATAGAGAAAAGCAAACAAATCAAAAGGGCTGTTTGGCTTTTAAGTATGCGAACCACCACGGCACAAAGCAGTTGAAGGCAGCAGCTCACACCCCCAGTGCAGGATTTATGTGTAAGCTACACAAGTTATAGCTTAGGGCCCCCGCCTTCTTGGGGGCCCCCAAAACAAATTGTCCGAATGAGCAATTGTCATATATACTTAAATATACTACAGCATTATTTGTCCCAATCAGGCCCGGCCTTAGGCATAGGCGAAGTAGGCGACCGCCTAGGGCCCCGGATCGACACCTTGGTCTAATTTTCACACATTTCACAGAGCTTCCAGGGGGGCTCCGCCCCCCTCAGAGGGCCCCTGGACCCCCCTTTCGCCTAGGGCCCCATAATACCTAACACCGGGCCTGTACCCTGTACAGACTTAACATAGTGCATAACTAAGTTACTAAGACGTCAGTAACAATGCATTTAACTTGGCCGGAGCTTGCATTAAAACTGCAGTGTTGCGTTGGCCAGGAATCGAACCCAGGTCAACTGCTTGGAAGGCAGCTATGCTAACCACTATACCACCAACACAAGTGACAGACATTTGCTTGTATTTTCCCATTAAATTCATCGAGTTTTTTTCCCAGATTCGTTATGAAATAGGATATGACTCGGTAACGGCCGGATGGGTTTTGTTTTTACTGTGAATGCAGGACGTAGAGATTGGATTTGACGTCCAGAGTCACCTTTCATGTAAATTAGCCAATTTAGCAGAAATAAGTTATTTAACGTTTATTTTTTTTCGTTGTAGTAATAAGGTTCTTCACAACGTCTGAAAACAATTACGAGTGATTTGATACGTCAGATACTTCATTCCTGTAGAAACTTACACTTAAAGACACTGCATTTATTTCCAATATTCAGTATACCCAGTACAGACTTATCATAGTGCATAACTAAGTTAGTAAGACGTTACTAACAATGCATTTAACTTGGCCGGATCTCGTATTAAAACTGCAGTGTTGCGTTGGCCGGGAATCGAACCCGGGTCAACTGCTTGGAAGGCAGCTATGCTAACCACTATACCACCAACACAAGTGACAGACATTTGCTTGTATTTTCCCATTAAATTCATCGAGTTTTTTTCCCAGATTCGTTATGAAATAGGATATGACTCGGTAACGGCTGGATGGGTTTTGTTTTTACTGTGAATGCAGGACGTAGAGATTGGATTTGACGTCCAGAGTCACCTTTCATGTAAATTAGCCAATTTAGCAGAAATAAGTTATTTAACGTTTATTTTTTTTCGTTGTAGTAATAAGGTTCTTCACAACGTCTGAAAAGAATTACGAGTGATTTGATACGTCAGATACTTCATTCCTGTAGAAAGTTACACTTAAAGACACTGCATTTCTTGCCAATATTCAGTATACCCAGTACAGACTTATCATAGTGCATAACTAAGTTAGTAAGACGTTAGTAACAATGCATTTAACTTGGCCGGAGCTCGTATTGAAACTGCAGTGTTGCGTTGGCCGGGAATCGAACCCGAGTCAACTGCTTGGAAGGCAGCTATGCTAACCATTATACCACCAACGCAAGTGACAGACATTTGCTTGTATTTTCCCATTAAATTCATCGAGTTTTTTTCCCAGATTCGTTATGAAATAGGATATGACTCGGTAACGGCCGGATGGGTTTTGTTTTTACTGTGAATGCAGGACGTAGAGATTGGATTTGACGTCCAGAGTCACCTTTCATGTAAATTAGCCAATTTAGCAGAAATAAGTTATTTAACGTTTATTTTTTTTCGTTGTAGTAATAAGGTTCTTCACAACGTCTGAAAAGAATTACGAGTGATTTGATACGTCAGATACTTCATTCCTGTAGAAAGTTACACTTAAAGACACTGCATTTGTTGCCAATATTCAGTATACCCAGTACAGACTTATCATAGTGCGTAACTAAGTTAGTAAGACGTTAGTAACAATGCATTTAACTTGGCCGGAGCTCGTATTAAAACTGCAGTGTTGTGTTGGCCGGGAATCAAACCCAGGACAACTGCTTGGAAAACAGATATGCTAACCACTATACCACCAACACAAATGACGGATGCTTGTATTTACCCATTAAATTCATCGAGTTTTTTTCCCAGATTCGTTATGAAATAGGATATGACACGGTAACGGCCGGATGGGTTTTGTTTTTACTGTGAATGCAGGACGTAGAGATTGGATTTGACGTCCAGAGTCACCTTTCATGTAAATTAGCCAATTTAGCAGAAATAAGTTATTTAACGTTTATTTTTTTTTCGTTGTAGTAATAAGGTTCTTCACAACGTCTGAAAAGAATTACGAGTGATTTGATACGTCAGATATTTCATTCCTGTAGAAACTTACACTTACAGACACTGCATTTATTTCCAATATTCAGTATACCCTGTACAGACTTATCATAGTGCATAACTAAGTAAGTAACAATGCATTTAACTTGGCCGGAGCTCGTATTAAAACTGCAGTGTTGCGTTGGCCGGGAATCGAACCCGGGTCAACAGCTTGGAAGGCAGCTCTGCTAACCACTATACCACCAACGCAAGTGACAGACATTTGCTTGTATTTCCCCATTAAATTCATCGAGTTTTTTTCCCAGATTCGTTATGAAATAGGATATGACTCGGTAACGGCCGGATGGGTTTTGTTTTTACTGTGAATGCAGGACGTAGAGATTGGATTTGACGTCCAGAGTCACCTTTCATGTAAATTAGCCAATTTAGCAGAAATAAGTTATTTAACGTTTATTTTTTTTCGTTGTAGTAATAAGGTTCTTCACAACGTCTGAAAACAATTACGAGTGATTTGATACGTCAGATACTTCATTCCTGTAGAAACTTACACTTAAAGACACTGCATTTATTTCCAATATTCAGTATACCCAGTACAGACTTATCATAGTGCATAACTAAGTTAGTAAGACGTTAGTAACAATGCATTTAACTTGGCCGGAGCTCGTATTAAAACTGCAGTGTTGCGTTGGCCGGGAATCGAACCCGGGTCAACAGCTTGGAAGGCAGCTATACTAACCACTATACCACCAACGCAAGTGATAGACATTTGCTTGTATTTCCCCATTAAATTCATCGAGTTTTTTTCCCAGATTCCTTATGAAATAGGATATGACTCGGTAACGGCCGGATGGGTTTTGTTTTTACTGTGAATGCAGGACGTAGAGATTGGATTTGACGTCCAGAGTCACCTTTCATGTAAATTAGCCAATTTAGCAGAAATAAGTTATTTAACGTTTATTTTTTTTCGTTGTAGTAATTAGGTTCTTCACAACGTCTGAAAACAATTACGAGTGATTTGATACGTCAGATACTTCATTCCTGTAGAAACTTACACTTAAAGACACTGCATTTTTTGCCAATATTCAGTATACCCAGTACAGACTTATCATAGTGCATAACTAAGTTAGTAAGACGTTAGTAACAATGCATTTAACTTGGCCAGAGCTCGTATTAAAACTGCAGTGTTGTGTTGGTCGGGAATCGAACCCGGGTCAACAACTTAGAAGGCAGCTCTGCTAACCACTACACCACCAAAGCAAGTAAAAGAAATTTGCTTGTATTTTCCCATTAAATTCATCGAGATTTTTTCCCAGATTCGTTATGAAATAGGATATGACTCGGTAACGGCCGGATGGGTTTTGTTTTTACTTTGAATACAGGACGTAGAGATTGGATTTGACGTCCAGAGTCACCTTTCATGTAAATTAGCCAACTTAGCAGAAATAAGTTATTTAACGTGTCTTATTTTTTTTTCGTTGTAGTAATAAGGTTCTTCACAACGTCTGAAAAGAATTACGAGTGATTTGATACGTCAGATACTTCATTCCTGTAGAAACTTACACTTAAAGACACTGCATTTTTTGCCAATATTCAGTATACCCAGTACAGACTTATCATAGTGCATAACTAAGTTAGTAAGACGTTACTAACAATGCATTTAACTTGGCCGGATCTCGTATTAAAACTGCAGTGTTGCGTTGGCCGGGAATCGAACCCGGGTCAACTGCTTGGAAGGCAGCTATGCTAACCACTATACCACCAACACAAGTGACAGACATTTGCTTGTATTTTCCCATTAAATTCATCGAGTTTTTTTCCCAGATTCGTTATGAAATAGGATATGACTCGGTAACGGCCGGATGGGTTTTGTTTTTACTGTGAATGCAGTACGTAGAGATTGGATTTGACGTCCAGAGTCACCTTTCATGTAAATTAGCCAATTTAGCAGAAATAAGTTATTTAACGTTTATTTTTTTTCGTTGTAGTAATAAGGTTCTTCACAACGTCTGAAAAGAATTACGAGTGATTTGATACGTCAGATACTTCATTCCTGTAGAAACTTACACTTAAAGACACTGCATTTTTTGCCAATATTCAGTATACCCAGTACAGACTTATCATAGTGCATAACTAAGTTAGTAAGACGTTAGTAACAATGCATTTAACTTGGCCGGAGCTCGTATTAAAACTGCAGTGTTGCGTTGGCTGGGAATCGAACCCGAGTCAACTGCTTGGAAGGCAGCTATGCTAACCATTATACCACCAACGCAAGTGACAGACATTTGCTTGTATTTTCCCATTAAATTCATCGAAGTTTTTTCCCAGATTCGTTATGAAATAGGATATGACTCGGTAACGGCCAGACAGGTTTTGTTTTTACTGTGAATGCAGGACGTAGAGATTGGATTTGACGTCCAGAGTCACCTTTCATGTAAATTAGCCAATTTAGCAGAAATAAGTTATTTAACGTTTATTTTTTTTTCGTTGTAGTAATAAGGTTCTTCACAACGTCTGAAAAGAATTACGAGTGATTTGATACGTCAGATACTTCATTCCTGTAGAAACTTACACTTACAGACACTGCATTTATTTCCAATATTCAGTATACCCTGTACAGACTTATCATAGTGCATAACTAAGTTAGTAAGACGTTAGTAACAATGCATTTAACTTGGCCGGAGCTCGTATTAAAACTGCAGTATTGCGTTGGCCGGGAATCGAACCCGGGTCAACTGCTTGGAAGGCAGCTATGCTAACCATTATACCACCAACGCAAGTGATAGACTTTTGCTTGTATTTCCCATTAAATTCATCGAGTTTTTTTCCCAGATTCGTTATGAAATAGGATATGACTCGGTAACGGCCGGATGGGTTTTGTTTTTACTGTGAATGCAGGACGTAGAGATTGGATTTGACGTCCAGAGTCACCTTTAATGTAAATTAGCCAATTTAGCAGAAATAAGTTATTTAACGTTTATTTTTTTTCGCTGTAGTAATAAGGTTCTTCACAACATCTGAAAAGAATTACGAGTGATTTGATACTTCATTCCTGTAGAAACTTACACTTAAAGACACTGCATTTCTTGCCAATATACAGTATACCCAGTATAGACTTATCATAGTGTATAACTAAGTTAGTAAGACGTTAGTAACAATGCATTTAACTTGGCCGGAGCTCGTATTAAAACTGCAGTGTTGTGTTGGTCGGGAATCGAACCCGGGTCAACAGCTTGGAAGGCAGCTCTGCTAAACACTACACAACCAAAGCAAGTAAAAGACATTTGCTTGTATTTTCCCATTAAATTCATCGAGTTTTTTTCCCAGATTCGTTATGAAATAGGATATGACTCGGTAACGGCCGGATGGGTTTTGTTTTTACTGTGAATGCAGGACGTAGAGATTGGATTTGACGTCCAGAGTCACCTTTCATGTAAATTAGCCAATTTAGCAGAAATAAGTTATTTAACGTTTATTTTTTTTCGTTGTAGTAATAAGGTTCTTCACAACGTCTGAAAAGAATTACGAGTGATTTGATACGTCAGATACTTCATTCCTGTAGAAACTTACACTTAAAGACACTGCATTTGTTGCCAATATTCAGTATACCCAGTACAGACTTATCATAGTGCATAACTAAGTTAGTAAGACGTTAGTAACAATGCATTTAACTTGGCCGGAGCTCGTATTAAAACTGCAGTGTTGTGTTGGCCGGGAATCAAACCCAGGTCAACTGCTTGGAAAGCAGCTATGCTAACCACTATACCACCAACACAAGTGACAGACATTTGCTTGTATTTCCCCATTAAATTCATCGAGTTTTTTTCCCAGATTCGTTATGAAATAGGATATGACACGGTAACGGCCGGATGGGTTTTGTTTTTACTGTGAATGCAGGACGTAGAGATTGGATTTGACGTCCAGAGTCACCTTTCATGTAAATTAGCCAATTTAGCAGAAATAAGTTATTTAACGTTTATTTTTTTTTCGTTGTAGTAATAAGGTTCTTCACAACGTCTGAAAAGAATTACGAGTGATTTGATACGTCAGATACTTCATTCCTGTAGAAACTTACACTTACAGACACTGCATTTTTTGCCAATATTCAGTATACCCAGTACAGACTTATCATAGTGCATAACTAAGTTAGTAAGACGTTAGTAACAATGCATTTAACTTGGCCGGAGCTCGTATTAAAACTGCAGTGTTGTGTTGGCCGGGAATCGAACCCGGGTCAACTGCTTGGAAAGCAGCTATGCTAACCACTATACCACCAACGCAAGTGACAGACATTTGCTTGTATTTCCCCATTAAATTCATCGAGTTTTTTTCCCAGATTCGTTATGAAATAGGATATGACTCGGTAACGGCCGGATGGGTTTTGTTTTTACTGTGAATGCAGGACGTAGAGATTGGATTTGACGTCCAGAGTCACCTTTCATGTAAATTAGCCAATTTAGCAGAAATAAGTTATTTAACGTTTATTTTTTTTTCGTTGTAGTAATAAGGTTCTTCACAACGTCTGAAAAGAATTACGAGTGATTTGATACGTCAGATACTTCATTCCTGTAGAAACTTACACTTAAAGACACTGCATTTATTTCCAATATTCAGTATACCCTGTACAGACTTATCATAGTGCATAACTAAGTTAGTAAGACATTAGTAACAATGCATTTAACTTGGCCGGAGCTCGTATTAAAACTGCAGTGTTGCGTTGGCCGGGAATCGAACCCGGGTCAACTGCTTGGAAGGCAGCTATGCTAACCACTATACCACCAACGCAAGTGACAGACTTTTGCTTGTATTTCCCCATTAAATTCATCGAGTTTTTTTCCCAGATTCGTTATGAAATAGGATATGACTCGGTAACGGCCGGATGGGTTTTGTTTTTACTGTGAATGCAGGACGTAGAGATTGGATTTGACGTCCAGAGTCACCTTTCATGTAAATTAGCCAATTTAGCAGAAATAAGTTATTTAACGTTTATTTTTTTTCGCTGTAGTAATAAGGTTCTTCACAACATCTGAAAAGAATTACGAGTGATTTGATACGTCAGATACTTCATTCCTGTAGAAACTTACACTTAAAGACACTGCATTTCTTGCCAATATTCAGTATACCCAGTACAGACTTATCATAGTGCATAACTAAGTTAGTAAGACGTTAGTAACAATGCATTTAACTTGGCCGGAGCTCGTATTAAAACTGCAGTGTTGCGTTGGCCGGGAATCGAACCCGGGTCAACTGCTTGGAAGGCAGCTATGCTAACCACTATACCACCAACGCAAGTGACAGACATTTGCTTGTATTTCCCCATTAAATTCATCGAGTTTTTTTCCCAGATTCGTTATGAAATAGGATATGACTCGGTAACGGCCGGATGGGTTTTGTTTTTACTGTGAATGCAGGACGTAGAGATTGGATTTGACGTCCAGAGTCACCTTTCATGTAAATTAGCCAATTTAGCAGAAATAAGTTATTTAACGTGTCTTATTTTTTTTTCGTTGTAGTAATAAGGTTCTTCACAACGTCTGAAAAGAATTACGAGTGATTTGATACGTCAGATACTTCATTCCTGTAGAAACTTACACTTAAAGACACTGCATTTTTTGCCAATATTCAGTATACCCAGTACAGACTTATCATAGTGCATAACTAAGTTAGTAAGACGTTAGTAACAATGCATTTAACTTGGCCGGAGCTCGTATTAAAACTGCAGTGTTGCGTTGGCCGGGAATCGAACCCGGGTCAACTGCTTGGAAGGCAGCTATGCTAACCACTATACCACCAACGCAAGTGACAGACATTTGCTTGTATTTCCCCATTAAATTCATCGAGTTTTTTTCCCAGATTCGTTATGAAATAGGATATGACTCGGTAACGGCCGGATGGGTTTTGTTTTTACTGTGAATGCAGGACGTAGAGATTGGATTTGACGTCCAGAGTCACCTTTCATGTAAATTAGCCAATTTAGCAGAAATAAGTTATTTAACGTTTATTTTTTTTCGTTGTAGTAATAAGGTTCTTCACAACGTCTGAAAAGAATTACGAGTGATTTGATACGTCAGATACTTCATTCCTGTAGAAAGTTACACTTAAAGACACTGCATTTTTTGCCAATATTCAGTATACCCAGTACAGACTTATCATAGTGCATAACTAAGTTAGTAAGACGTTAGTAACAATGCATTTAACTTGGCCGGAGCTCGTATTAAAACTGCAGTATTGCGTTGGCCGGGAATCGAACCCGGGTCAACTGCTTGGAAGGCAGCTATGCTAACCACTATACCACCAACGCAAGTGACAGACATTTGCTTGTATTTCCCCATTAAATTCATCGAGTTTTTTTCCCAGATTCGTTATGAAATAGGATATGACTCGGTAACGGCCGGATGGGTTTTGTTTTTACTGTGAATGCAGGACGTAGAGATTGGATTTGACGTCCAGAGTCACCTTTCATGTAAATTAGCCAATTTAGCAGAAATAAGTTATTTAACGTTTATTTTTTTTCGTTGTAGTAATAAGGTTCTTCACAACGTCTGAAAAGAATTACGAGTGATTTGATACGTCAGATACTTCATTCCTGTAGAAACTTACACTTAAAGACACTGCATTTCTTGCCAATATTCAGTATACCCAGTACAGACTTATCATAGTGCATAACTAAGTTAGTAAGACGTTACTAACAATGCATTTAACTTGGCCGGAGCTCGTATTAAAACTGCAGTGTTGTGTTGGCCGGGAATCAAACCCAGGTCAACTGCTTGGAAAACAGATATGCTAACCACTATACCACCAACACAAGTGACAGACATTTGCTTGTATTTACCCATTAAATTCATCGAGTTTTTTTCCCAGATTCGTTATGAAATAGGATATGACTCGGTAACGGCCGGATGGGTTTTGTTTTTACTGTGAATGCAGGACGTAGAGATTGGATTTGACGTCCAGAGTCACCTTTCATGTAAATTAGCCAATTTAGCAGAAATAAGTTATTTAACGTTTATTTTTTTTTCGTTGTAGTAATAAGGTTCTTCACAACGTCTGAAAAGAATTACGAGTGATTTGATACGTCAGATACTTCATTCCTGTAGAAACTTACACTTACAGACACTGCATTTATTTCCAATATTCAGTATACCCTGTACAGACTTATCATAGTGCATAACTAAGTTAGTAAGACATTAGTAACAATGCATTTAACTTGGCCGGAGCTCGTATTAAAACTGCAGTGTTGCGTTGGCCGGGAATCGAACCCGGGTCAACTGCTTGGAAGGCAGCTATGCTAACCACTATACCACCAACGCAAGTGACAGACATTTGCTTGTATTTCCCCATTAAATTCATCGAGTTTTTTTCCCAGATTCGTTATGAAATAGGATATGACTCGGTAACGGCCGGATGGGTTTTGTTTTTACTGTGAATGCAGGACGTAGAGATTGGATTTGACGTCCAGAGTCACCTTTCATGTAAATTAGCCAATTTAGCAGAAATAAGTTATTTAACGTTTATTTTTTTTCGCTGTAGTAATAAGGTTCTTCACAACATCTGAAAAGAATTACGAGTGATTTGATACGTCAGATACTTCATTCCTGTAGAAACTTACACTTAAAGACACTGCATTTCTTGCCAATATACAGTATACCCAGTATAGACTTATCATAGTGCATAACTAAGTTAGTAACACGTCAGTAACAATGCATTTAACTTGGCCAGAGCTTGCATTAAAACTGCAGTGTTGTGTTGGCCGGGAATCGAACCCGGGTCAACAGCTTGGAAGGCAGCTATGCTAACCACTATACCACCAACGCAAGTGACAGACATTTGCTTGTATTTTCCCATTAAATTCATCGAGTTTTTTTCCCAGATTCGTTATGAAATAGGATATGACTCGGTAACGGCCGGATGGGTTTTGTTTTTACTGTGAATGCAGGACGTAGAGATTGGATTTGACGTCCAGAGTCACCTTTCATGTAAATTAGCCAATTTAGCAGAAATAAGTTATTTAACGTTTATTTTTTTTCGTTGTAGTAATAAGGTTCTTCACAACGTCTGAAAAGAATTACGAGTGATTTGATACGTCAGATACTTCATTCCTGTAGAAACTTACACTTAAAGACACTGCATTTATTTCCAATATTCAGTATACCCAGTACAGACTTATCATAGTGCATAACTAAGTTAGTAAGACGTTACTAACAATGCATTTAACTTGGCCGGAGCTCGTATTAAAACTGCAGTGTTGTGTTGGCCGGGAATCAAACCCAGGACAACTGCTTGGAAAACAGATATGCTAACCACTATACCACCAACACAAGTGACAGACATTTGCTTGTATTTCCCCATTAAATTCATCGAGTTTTTTTCCCAGATTCGTTATGAAATAGGATATGACACGGTAACGGCCGGATGGGTTTTGTTTTTACTGTGAATGCAGGACGTAGAGATTGGATTTGACGTCCAGAGTCACCTTTCATGTAAATTAGCCAATTTAGCAGAAATAAGTTATTTAACGTTTATTTTTTTTTCGTTGTAGTAATAAGGTTCTTCACAACGTCTGAAAAGAATTACGAGTGATTTGATACGTCAGATACTTCATTCCTGTAGAAAGTTACACTTAAAGACACTGCATTTTTTGCCAATATTCAGTATACCCAGTACAGACTTATCATAGTGCATAACTAAGTTAGTAAGACATTAGTAACAATGCATTTAACTTGGCCGGAGCTCGTATTAAAACTGCAGTGTTGCGTTGGCCGGGAATCGAACCCGGGTCAACTGCTTGGAAGGCAGCTATGCTAACCACTATACCACCAACGCAAGTGACAGACATTTGCTTGTATTTCCCCATTAAATTCATCGAGTTTTTTTCCCAGATTCGTTATGAAATAGGATATGACTCGGTAACGGCCGGATGGGTTTTGTTTTTACTGTGAATGCAGGACGTAGAGATTGGATTTGACGTCCAGAGTCACCTTTCATGTAAATTAGCCAATTTAGCAGAAATAAGTTATTTAACGTTTATTTTTTTTTTGTTGTAGTAATAAGGTTCTTCACAACGTCTGAAAAGAATTACGAGTGATTTGATACGTCAGATACTTCATTCCTGTAGAAAGTTACACTTAAAGACACTGCATTTGTTGCCAATATTCAGTATACCCAGTACAGACTTATCATAGTGCATAACTAAGTTAGTAAGACGTTACTAACAATGCATTTAACTTGGCCGGAGCTAGTATTAAAACTGCAGTGTTGTGTTGGCCGGGAATCAAACCCAGGACAATTGCTTGGAAAACAGATATGCTAACCACTATACCACCAACACAAATGACGGATGCTTGTATTTACCCATTAAATTCATCGAGTTTTTTTCCCAGATTCGTTATGAAATAGGATATGACTCGGTAACGGCCGGATGGGTTTTGTTTTTACTGTGAATGCAGGACGTAGAGATTGGATTTGACGTCCAGAGTCACCTTTCATGTAAATTAGCCAATTTAGCAGAAATAAGTTATTTAACGTTTATTTTTTTTCGTTGTAGTAATAAGGTTCTTCACAACGTCTGAAAAGAATTACGAGTGATTTGATACGTCAGATACTTCATTCCTGTAGAAACTTACACTTACAGACACTGCATTTATTTCCAATATTCAGTATACCCTGTACAGACTTATCATAGTGCATAACTAAGTTAGTAAGACATTAGTAACAATGCATTTAACTTGGCCGGAGCTCGTATTAAAACTGCAGTGTTGCGTTGGCCGGGAATCGAACCCGGGTCAACTGCTTGGAAGGCAGCTATGCTAACCACTATACCACCAACGCAAGTGACAGACATTTGCTTGTATTTCCCCATTAAATTCATCGAGTTTTTTTCCCAGATTCGTTATGAAATAGGATATGACTCGGTAACGGCCGGATGGGTTTTGTTTTTACTGTGAATGCAGGACGTAGAGATTGGATTTGACGTCCAGAGTCACCTTTAATGTAAATTAGCCAATTTAGCAGAAATAAGTTATTTAACGTTTATTTTTTTTCGCTGTAGTAATAAGGTTCTTCACAACATCTGAAAAGAATTACGAGTGATTTGATACGTCAGATACTTCATTCCTGTAGAAATTTACACTTAAAGACACTGCATTTCTTGCCAATATACAGTATACCCAGTATAGACTTATCATAGTGCATAACTAAGTTAGTAAGACGTTAGTAACAATGCATTTAACTTGGCCGGAGCTCGTATTAAAACTGCAGTGTTGCGTTGGCCAGGAATCGAACCCGGGTCAACTGCTTGGAAGGCAGCTATGCTAACCACTATACCACCAACGCAAGTGACAGACATTTGCTTGTATTTTCCCATTAAATTCATCGAGTTTTTTTCCCAGATTCGTTATGAAATAGGATATGACTCGGTAACGGCCGGATGGGTTTTGTTTTTACTTTGAATGCAGGACGTAGAGATTGGATTTGACGTCCAGAGTCACCTTTCATGTAAATTAGCCAATTTAGCAGAAATTAGTTATTTAACGTGTCTTATTTTTTTTTCGTTGTAGTAATAAGGTTCTTCACAACGTCTGAAAAGAATTACGAGTGATTTGATACGTCAGATACTTCATTCCTGTAGAAACTTACACTTAAAGACACTGCATTTGTTGCCAATATTCAGTTTACCCAGTACAGACTTATCATAGTGCGTAACTAAGTTAGTAAGACGTTACTAACAATGCCTTTAACTTGTCCGGAGCTAGTATTAAAACTGCAGTGTTGGGTTGGCCGGGAATCAAACCCAGGTCAACTGCTTGGAAAACAGATATGCTAACCACTATACCACCAACACAAGTGACAGACATTTGCTTGTATTTCCCCATTAAATTCATCGAGTTTTTTTCCCAGATTCGTTATGAAATACTATATGACATGGTAACGGCCGGATGGGTTTTGTTTTTACTGTGAATGCAGGACGTAGAGATTGGATTTGACGTCCAGAGTCACCTTTCATGTAAATTAGCCAATTTAGCAGAAATAAGTTATTTAACGTTTATTTTTTTTTCGTTGTAGTAATAAGGTTCTTCACAACGTCTGAAAAGAATTACGAGTGATTTGATACGTCAGATACTTCATTCCTGTAGAAAGTTACACTTAAAGACACTGCATTTTTTGCCAATATTCAGTATACCCAGTACAGACTTATCATAGTGTATAACTAAGTTAGTTAGACATTAGTAACAATGCATTTAACTTTGCCGGAGCTCGTATTAAAACTGCAGTGTTGCGTTGGCCGGGAATCGAACCCGGGTCAACTGCTTGGAAGGCAGCTATGCTAACCACTATACCACCAATGCAAGTGACAGACATTTGCTTGTATTTTCCCATTAAATTCATCGAGTTTTTTTCCCAGATTCGTTATGAAATAGGATATGACTCGGTAACGGCCGGATGGGTTTTGTTTTTACTGTGAATGCAGGACGTAGAGATTGGATTTGACGTCCAGAGTCACCTTTCATGTAAATTAGCCAATTTAGCAGAAATAAGTTATTTAACGTTTCTTATTTTTTTTTCGTTGTAGTAATAAGGTTCTTCACAACGTCTGAAAAGAATTACGAGTGATTTGATACGTCAGATACTTCATTCCTGTAGAAACTTACACTTAATGACACTGCACTTCTTGCCAATATACAGCATACCCAGTACAGACTTATCATAGTGCATAACTAAGTTAGTAAGACGTTACTAACAATGCCTTTAACTTGTCCGGAGCTAGTATTAAAACTGCAGTGTTGGGTTGGCCGGGAATCAAACCCAGGTCAACTGCTTGGAAAACAGATATGCTAACCACTATACCACCAACACAAGTGACAGACATTTGCTTGTATTTTCCCATTAAATTCATCGAGTTTTTTTCCCAGATTCGTTATGAAATAGGATATGACTCGGTAACGGCCGGATGGGTTTTGTTTTTACTGTGAATGCAGGACGTAGAGATTGGATTTGACGTCCAGAGTCACCTTTCATGTAAATTAGCCAATTTAGCAGAAATAAGTTATTTAACGTTTATTTTTTTTTCGTTGTAGTAATAAGGTTCTTCACAACGTCTGAAAAGAATTACGAGTGATTTGATACGTCAGATACTTCATTCCTGTAGAAACTTACACTTACAGACACCGCATTTATTTCCAATATTCAGTATACCCTGTACAGACTTATCATAGTGCATAACTAAGTTAGTAAGACATTAGTAACAATGCATTTAACTTGGCCGGAGCCCGTATTAAAACTGCAGTGTTGCGTTGGCCGGGAATCGAACCCGGGTCAACTGCTTGGAAGGCAGCTATGCTAACCACTATACCACCAACGCAAGTGACAGACATTTGCTTGTATTTCCCCATTAAATTCATCGAGTTTTTTTCCCAGATTCGTTATGAAATAGGATATGACTCGGTAACGGCCGGATGGGTTTTGTTTTTACTGTGAATGCAGGACGTAGAGATTGGATTTGACGTCCAGAGTCACCTTTCATGTAAATTAGCCAATTTAGCAGAAATAAGTTATTTAACGTTTATTTTTTTTCGTTGTAGTAATAAGGTTCTTCACAACATCTGAAAAGAATTACGAGTGATTTGATACGTCAGATACTTCATTCCTGTAGAAATTTACACTTAAAGACACTGCATTTCTTGCCAATATACAGTATACCCAGTATAGACTTATCATAGTGCATAACTAAGTTAGTAAGACGTTAGTAACAATGCATTTAACTTGGCCGGAGCTCGTATTAAAACCACAGTGTTGCGTTGGCCAAGAATCGAACCCGGGTCAACTGCTTGGAAGGCAGTTATGCTAACCACTATACCACCAACGCAAGTGACAGACATTTGCTTGTATTTCCCCATTAAATTCATCGAGTTTTTTTCCCAGATTCGTTATGAAATAGGATATGACTCGGTAACGGCCGGATGGGTTTTGTTTTTACTGTGAATGCAGGACGTAGAGATTGGATTTGACGTCCAGAGTCACCTTTCATGTAAATTAGCCAATTTAGCAGAAATAAGTTATTTAACGTTTATTTTTTTTCGTTGTAGTAATAAGGTTCTTCACAACGTCTGAAAAGAATTACGAGTGATTTGATACGTCAGATACTTCATTCCTGTAGAAACTTACACTTAAAGACACTGCATTTTTTGCCAATATTCAGTATACCCAGTACAGACTTATCATAGTGCATAACTAAGTTAGTAAGACATTAGTAACAATGCATTTAACTTGGCCGGAGCTCGTATTAAAACTGCAGTGTTGCGTTGGCCGGGAATCGAACCCGGGTCAACTGCTTGGAAGGCAGCTATGCTAACCATTATACCACCAACGCAAGTGACAGACATTTGCTTGTATTTTCCCATTAAATTCATCGAGTTTTTTTCCCAGATTCGTTATGAAATAGGATATGACTCGGTAACGGCCGGATGGGTTTTGTTTTTACTTTGAATGCAGGACGTAGAGATTGGATTTGACGTCCAGAGTCACCTTTCATGTAAATTAGCCAATTTAGCAGAAATAAGTTATTTAACGTTTCTTATTTTTTTTTCGTTGTAGTAATAAGGTTCTTCACAACGTCTGAAAAGAATTACGAGTGATTTGATACGTCAGATACTTCATTCCTGTAGAAACTTACACTTAATGACACTGCACTTCTTGCCAATATACAGCATACCCAGTACAGACTTATCATAGTGCATAACTAAGTTAGTAAGACGTTACTAACAATGCATTTAACTTGGCCGGATCTCTTATTAAAACTGCAGTGTTTCGTTGGCCGGGAATCGAACCCGGTTCAACTGCTTGGAAGGCAGCTATACTAACCACTATACCACCAACGCAAATGATGTACATTTGTTTGTATTTTCCCATTAAATTCATCGAGTTTTTTTCCCAGATTCGTTATGAAATAGGATATGACTCGGTAACGGCCGGATTGGTTTTGTTTTTACTGTGAATGCAGGACGTAGAGATTGGATTTGACGTCCAGAGTCACCTTTCATATAAATTAGCCAATTTAGCAGAAATAAGTTATTTAACGTTTATTTTTTTTCGTTGTAGTAATAAGGTTCTTCACAACGTCTGAAAAGAATTACGAGTGATTTGACACGTCAGATACTTCATTCCTGTAGAAAGTTACACTTAAAGACACTGCATTTGTTGCCAATATTCAGTTTACCCAGTACAGACTTATCATAGTGCGTAACTAAGTTAGTAAGACGTTACTAACAATGCCTTTAACTTGTCCGGAGCTAGTATTAAAACTGCAGTGTTGGGTTGGCCGGGAATCAAACCCAGGTCAACTGCTTGGAAAACAGATATGCTAACCACTATACCACCAACACAAATGACGGATGTTTTCTTCTATTTACCCATTAAATTCATCGAGTTTTTTTCCCAGATTCGTTATGAAATAGGATATGACTCGGTAACGGCCGGATGGGTTTTGTTTTTACTGTGAATGCAGGACGTAGAGATTGGATTTGACGTCCAGAGTCACCTTTCATGTAAATTAGCCAATTTAGCAGAAATAAGTTATTTAACGTTTATTTTTTTTTCGTTGTAGTAATAAGGTTCTTCACAACGTCTGAAAAGAATTACGAGTGATTTGATACGTCAGATACTTCATTCCTGTAGAAACTTACACTTACAGACACTGCATTTATTTCCAATATTCAGTATACCCTGTACAGACTTATCATAGTGCATAACTAAGTTAGTAAGACATTAGTAACAATGCATTTAACTTGGCCGGAGCTCGTATTAAAACTGCAGTGTTGCGTTGGCCGGGAATCGAACCCGGGTCAACTGCTTGGAAGGCAGCTATGCTAACCACTATACCACCAACGCAAGTGACAGACATTTGCTTGTATTTCCCCATTAAATTCATCGAGTTTTTTTCCCAGATTCGTTATGAAATAGGATATGACTCGGTAACGGCCGGATGGGTTTTGTTTTTACTGTGAATGCAGGACGTAGAGATTGGATTTGACGTCCAGAGTCACCTTTCATGTAAATTAGCCAATTTAGCAGAAATAAGTTATTTAACGTTTATTTTTTTTCGCTGTAGTAATAAGGTTCTTCACAACATCTGAAAAGAATTACGAGTGATTTGATACGTCAGATACTTCATTCCTGTAGAAATTTACACTTAAAGACACTGCATTTCTTGCCAATATACAGTATACCCAGTATAGACTTATCATAGTGCATAACTAAGTTAGTAAGACGTTAGTAACAATGCATTTAACTTGGCCGGAGCTCGTATTAAAACCACAGTGTTGCGTTGGCCAAGAATCGAACCCGGGTCAACTGCTTGGAAGGCAGTTATGCTAACCACTATACCACCAACGCAAGTGACAGACATTTGCTTGTATTTTCCCATTAAATTCATCGAGTTTTTTTCCCAGATTCGTTATGAAATAGGATATGACTCGGTAACGGCCGGATGGGTTTTGTTTTTACTTTGAATGCAGGACGTAGAGATTGGATTTGACGTCCAGAGTCACCTTTCATGTAAATTAGCCAATTTAGCAGAAATAAGTTATTTAACGTGTCTTATTTTTTTTTCGTTGTAGTAATAAGGTTCTTCACAACGTCTGAAAAGAATTACGAGTGATTTGATACGTCAGATACTTCATTCCTGTAGAAACTTACACTTAAAGACACTGCATTTGTTGCCAATATTCAGTTTACCCAGTACAGACTTATCATAGTGCGTAACTAAGTTAGTAAGACGTTACTAACAATGCCTTTAACTTGTCCGGAGCTAGTATTAAAACTGCAGTGTTGGGTTGGCCGGGAATCAAACCCTGGTCAACTGCTTGGAAAACAGATATGCTAACCACTATACCACCAACACAAATGACAGACATTTGCTTGTATTTTCCCATTAAATTCATCGAGTTTTTTTCCCAGATTCGTTATGAAATACGATATGACATGGTAACGGCCGGATGGGTTTTGTTTTTACTGTGAATGCAGGACGTAGAGATTGGATTTGACGTCCAGAGTCACCTTTCATGTAAATTAGCCAATTTAGCAGAAATAAGTTATTTAACGTTTATTTTTTTTCGTTGTAGTAATAAGGTTCTTCACAACGTCTGAAAAGAATTACGAGTGATTTGATACGTCAGATACTTCATTCCTGTAGAAACTTACACTTAAAGACACTGCATTTGTTGCCAATATTCAGTATACCCAGTACAGACTTATCATAGTGCATAACTAAGTTAGTAAGACGTTACTAACAATGCATTTAACTTGGCCGGATCTCTTATTAAAACTGCAGTGTTGCGTTGGCCGGGAATCAAACCCAGGTCAACTGCTTGGAAAACAGATATGCTAACCACTATACCACCAACGCAAATGACGGATGCTTTCTTCTATTTACCCATTAAATTCATCGAGTTTTTTTCCCAGATTCGTTATGAAATACTATATGACTCGGTAACGGCTGGATGGGTTTTGTTTTTACTGTGAATGCAGGACGTAGAGATTGGATTTGACGTCCAGAGTCGCCTTTCATGTAAATTAGCCAATTTAGCAGAAATAAGTTATTTAACGTTTATTTTTTTTCGTTGTAGTAATAAGGTTCTTCACAACGTCTGAAAACAATTACGAGTGATTTGATACGTCAGATACTTCATTCCTGTAGAAACTTACACTTAAAGACACTGCATTTTTTGCCAATATTCAGTATACCCAGTACAGACTTATCATAGTGCATAACTAAGTTAGTAAGACGTTAGTAACAATGCATTTAACTTGGCCGGAGCTCGTATTAAAACTGCAGTGTTGCGTTGGCCGGGAATCGAACCCGGGTCAACAGCTTGGAAGGCAGCTCTGCTAACCACTATACCACCAACGCAAGTAAAAGACATTTGCTTGTATTTTCCCATTAAATTCATCGAGTTTTTTTCCCCAGATTCGTTATGAAATAGGATATGACTCGGTAACGGCCGGATGGGTTTTGTTTTTACTGTGAATGCAGGACGTAGAGATTGGATTTGACGTCCAGAGTCACCTTTCATGTAAATTAGCCAATTTAGCAGAAATAAGTTATTTAACGTTTATTTTTTTTCGTTGTAGTAATAAGGTTCTTCACAACGTCTGAAAAGAATTACGAGTGATTTGATACGTCAGATACTTCATTCCTGTAGAAAGTTACACTTAAAGACACTGCATTTTTTGCCAATATTCAGTATACCCAGTACAGACTTATCATAGTGCATAACTAAGTTAGTAAGACGTTAGTAACAATGCATTTAACTTGGCCGGAGCTCGTATTAAAACCACAGTGTTGCGTTGGCCAAGAATCGAACCCGGGTCAACTGCTTGGAAGGCAGCTATGCTAACCACTATACCACCAACGCAAGTGACAGACATTTGCTTGTATTTTCCCATTAAATTCATCGAGTTTTTTTCCCAGATTCGTTATGAAATAGGATATGACTCGGTAACGGCCGGATGGGTTTTGTTTTTACTGTGAATGCAGGACGTAGAGATTGGATTTGACGTCCAGAGTCACCTTTCATGTAAATTAGCCAATTTAGCAGAAATAAGTTATTTAACGTTTATTTTTTTTCGTATGGAGTGATTTGATACGTCAGATACTTCATTCCTGTAGAAAGTTACACTTGAAGACATTGCATTTTTTTGCCAATATAAAGTATACCCTGTCAGTCCAGGATTTATGTATAAGCTACACAAGCTATAGCTTAGGGCCCTCGCCTTCTTGGGGGCCCCCAACACAAATTGTCCGAGTGAGCAATTGTCATATATACTTAAATATACTACAGCATTATTTGTCCCAATCAGGCCCGGCCTCAGGCATAGGCGAAGTTGGCGACCGCCTAGGGCCCTGGCCTCCGGGGTGCCCCGGATCGACTCATTGGTCTAATTTTCACGCATTTCACAGAGCTTCCAGGGGGGCTCTGCCCCCCTCAGGGGCCCCCTGGACCCCCCTTTCGCCTAGGGCCCCATAATACCTAAGACCGGGCCTATTTTCACGCTAATCCGAGACACAGGCTGTGGGCCGAGGGGAGGGGGAATAGTGACGTCAGGAGTAGAGAGTTGGTCTGGGCCCTCCTCACTGTCCTGTTTCACTAATACGTGGGCAAAGCCACGGGGGATGACTGGTATATATTACAATATATATATTGTAACATAAAGGCACTATATAGGCATTTGACCCAACACAGACTCACTCCGGAGGCATGTATATTTTTCTTCACCTGTGGGGCACGTCTTTCCCGTGTCCCATAGGCACAACACAGTCCCACAAGTAAACACACAAGCACAAAACACTCTTCCTTTGCACCACCACTCCTCCCGGCAAGCGTAGTCCTCCTCCTCCCGACTCTGGCCATTGCGTGGTGGCTGCTGGCCCCTTTAATAGTCCACCCGGAAGTGCTCCAGGTGGTTGACTGCCGAGTTCCGGCTGCATTTCCTGGTGTGGCAAATACACTGCCCATAAGGGCTCAGGAGTCCAAGCTGCAGCATCCCCTGACAGTGCTTGCGGGACCCAGCAGGGCTGCACCCAACTCCAATTCCCATGGAGTTCCATATAGCATCCAGGGGGAGGTATTGCACAGTCTATGGCTGCTACCCCTGAACATACAGCTTTATATATACTGTATATAAAGAAGTTCTCCCTGGATTTAGTCCTAATTGCACTTGCCCTTAATTTCTACTGATGTCATTGAGCGTGTGAGTCATCTATAAGCTGAAAGGATGTTGCTGGATCGACTTTATCAATGCCTATGAGAATATTAAACACCTGAATGAGGTCCCATGCAGTCTCCTAAACCTAAATAGGTTTAATTCTCTGAGTCTGTTACATTAGGACATGTTCTTAAATCTTGGGAGGCACTTGGTTGTTCTCCTCTGCACAACTTCAAGTGCTTGCTATGTCTTCCTGCTGACCAGAACTCCACACAGTATTCCAGATGTGGTCTCATAAGTGCATTATACAGTTTGAGCATAACGTCCCTTGACTTGTATTCAACAGTGTTTTATGATATAGCCTAACATTTTATTTGCCTTGTAAATTGCTTCGTCAATGAAAATGTTGTGTCAGCATAAACCCCTAAACCCAATAACACACCATATTATAACATAACATATAACATATGTGACAGATAGAGGAGCTCTCGCTCCCTTGAACCCTCGGACAATACACCAGACACCGGATAAAAGTCCAAATATGATATTTATTATAATAATACTGTGCACAAAGCACCACCACTCCACAAATCTCCAATAAACCATACACGATAAACAAATCACAATAATCCTCCACTCCCAGACGCTTAGCCACCCTGCTTCCCAACTCAGCTCGTCCGTCTGGGATTTCCCAGAGTCCTTTATAGTCCTTGACCCGGAAGTGTTTGTCCCTCAGTCCATGTGACTTTCCATCACTTCCGGGTCAGGTAAAACTCCTTTTATTCATCCCGGAAGCACGTCATTTCTTCTGTCCATGTGACTGTGACGTACTTCCGGGGTGTAGGGAAAATAGTCCCAGGGCCACCCTGCAGCGACTCCTGGTGGTCCTCATGGTATCCAGCGGGGCTGTGCATTAAAAGTCAACTGTCCATAATTCCCTGCTGGCATTCTGGGCATCTCCATGCTGCAAGGAGGGCTCCATCTGCCGGCCTGGGGGTGCTGGCTGGGATGAATGGCTGGCCATATCTCACACATATCATAACATATGAGCTGGGCAAATGAGGATGCACACAGCTAGCAAGCGGTTAGTGCAGCGTTTCTCAACCTTTAAGTATTTTCGACCCGAGTTTTCATAACAGTTTTAATCGCGCCCCCCTAACGTTTTTTTGAAACCCTAATAAAATGTATTCCTATATTTTTTGCTGCAGATACACCACTACAAGTTTAAAATTTTCCTACGAATGGCGAAATTACGCGACATATGGCAACATTCGCACCCCCTTTTTTGTTACTTTGCGCCCCCTAGGGAGGCATTCCCAACAATTTAAGAACCACTGGGTTAGTGCAAGCTGTCTATTGCTGTTCTTAATACAAAAACCAAAACAGTGTCCAAAAGTGCAGTGCATTCCAAAATCAAGGAAGTAGCAGAGGTTAAAATTTCAAATTAACCCTTAAAAACAGACAAGATTTGTCCTTAGCCCCAGTGCCTCTGTCTAAAATCTGACATCTCCTCAGCTCATCCCATCAGGACCTTGCAGCACATGAAGACAACCACCGACATATGCAGCCATCTTCTAATCCCAGTTTCAGGTTCCTACATCCAGTCCCTCTGCATCTAATGGTAGATGATATACAGCAGGGCCTGCGTTGCTCAAAAGGAGCACCTCTTCTCCAACCCTGTTCTCGTGCGCAGGCCTGCTGCACATGTCCATTGGGGCACACTCCCAAGCACTTGCCTCCTTTCCTCTCAGCACAGGCTCCTTGCCATCCTGTCTCTTTCTCATTCCCTTACCTTCTGTGCCTTATTTTTCTCTCTCCTCTTGTTTTCTTATTCTTTTTCTTGTTTTCCCCTTCTACCATATAGGCTCCCTTTATAGCCCCGATTGTGTGCACGTCCTGTCCTCCACCTGCTCCGAGGTGTGAATGTAGTACTTGACTGACGTGCTCACATTTGTGCATGAATACGTGATCAGCCAAGCCCCCCAATCAACCTCGGAGCAGCAAGTGGACCTGCACCCACTCACACACGCACCTGCACCCGCTTGGAGCTTGCACACTCCAGGACCCCTGACTATTTATTAAAACTGTTCTTGGCCATTGACCTCTAATCACAGGGCCCACTATGAGCATGCCAACCCACTTCAAAACTGTTGTTCTACCACTGAATTAAACTGCCTGTTTTATATAGTGTCCTTCATATCTGTCTATGTGTGCCCTTAGCTTATTTATTAAGAAGCCTACAAGACTGCATGGCATGCCATTTTGCTGAAATCCTACCTAAGTAACTAAAATTAAAGTGTCATACATTTTGCAGAAGAAAAGGTTACTGTGTTCTTTTTTGTTCTTTTTGCTTTGCATCTTAATCATTTTAATCAAAGCTAAGCACTTATTGTTATAACATGGTGTACAAGAAGACCTCCAGTGGGTGCCTTTCAGAACATGGTGTACTGGATCTGTTGCTGATTGTTTTTTTCTTTTTTTTAATATTTAAAGGTTTCTTTGATTTATTCATACCCTAGATGCTTCTGATTTGAAGTATGTGAATATTCAGAAAACTAGCTAAAGAGCAGAAGCTCTCTTTCCTTATGAAACAGATTGTCATTCTACTGTTTCATTTTCATTTTTTTCTACGTGAAGGAGGATAACAAAGAGAACAAATTAGCAAAATGCAGACAGAAAAAATTAAAACCTGTATCATGAACCTTCTTACGGAGCACCTTCCCTAAACCTGTGCATGAACTCTCCTTCAGGACCCTGTCAGGACATCAGTAGAATTCTTTCACTCACACAGGACACACATTACCTCTGATGAGATACTGAAGGCTGCTTTCTCTAAGCCCTTTGTAGATGCCCCAGAGGATGGATTGGCATCCCACCCAGAATGGAGGTGGAGTCCTTGCCCAGACGGGATGTCCTAATGGAAGGATGGACTAAATGGGGTCAATGCCTGGTCGGGACACCTTATGAACCCCATCCTGTGTGAGAAGCTTGAAGATCACAAGAACTAGCAGGAGAGCACAGCAGGAAGCAGTTCATCCCCCACTTAATAGGTGGCAGTGTCCCTCATATAGAGTCCCACTTTGGACACCCACAGGGTTGCATTGGAGTTGGAGTCCAGAGGAGCAGCCCTGTATGGACAATAGAGGGCATTGCCAGGGGAGGATCTGCCTGGCTTTTTAATAACCTGAAAGTGCTTCCAACTGGCTACATCACGTCACCAGAAGTACTCCAAGGTCCTCAATAAAAGAGACAGCACTGCCTTGTCCAGGTGGTTCAGGGCTGAGAGCAGAGAAGGTCAACACTCGACTGGACGAGTAGCAGTGTGGTGGAAAGAGAGAGAGAGAAAGAGAAAGAAAGAAGAAACACCTCTCTATTGTTGGTACAATGTATTTTGTAATAAAATCCCTTTATTTGAACTCAGGACTGTGCTTTCATGTTCATATTTGTGGTTTGAGGCTCTTTGGTGTCCCCTAGCATTCACACCTTGTATACTGTGGTGCTCTCTGATTGCTCTCAAAAATGAGAAAACCTCTTTCTGGTGAACATTATTTCAGAACACTGTAGTAGTAAGTTGTTGTTGTGATTGGGATTAATAAAGTATCTATCTATCTATCTATCTATCTATCTATCTATCTATCTATCTATCTATCTATCTATCTATCTATCTATCTATCTATCTATCTATCTATCTATCTATCTATCTATCTATCTATCTATCTATCTATCTATCTACTGTGTTAGCCATTATATACTGTATGTAATGAGATGTCAAGGAAAATGACACCTTTTATCGGCTAAGTAAAAGATTACAATATGCAAACTTTCGAGGCAACTCAGGTCCCTTCTTCAGGCAAGACTGTGATACAAAAACTAGAATTTCCTGTGTTTATATAGACAATAGGACAGATGCAGCACATTGTAGTCTTTTTAGTTAGCCAATAAAAGGTGTCATTACGCTTAACTTTTCATTGCTTTCATGTCACTGCTAATCTACAAGTTTTTAGATGTATGACTTTAACATATTGGACTTAAGAGTTTTCAACATTCACCTTTTGAAACCATTTAAGTGTGTTTCTTTTAAATTGATGGGGTGTGGTGTGTTAGAGAGCGATGCTTACTGTTGTTCTCATGATGTATGTTTGTATTTGTATTTCATTTACATGAGCTTCTGAAAATACATTCTATGTTACTGACATTATTACTGCTATATAAAGTATTTGCGTTCTTATTACTTAATGTTTTAAGACATAGGTGTCGAACTCGGGTCCTGGAGGGCCCCAGTGGCTGCAGGTTTTCATTCTAACCATCTTCTTAATTAGTGACCAGTTTTTGCTCCTCATTAACTTCCATCCATCCATTATCCAACCCGCTATATCCTAACTACAGGGTCACGGGGGTCTGCGGGAGCCAATCCCAGCCAACACAGGGAACAAGGCAGGAACCAATCCCGGGCAGGGTGCCAACCCACCGCAGGACACACACAAACACACCAAGCACACACTGGGGCCAATTTAGAATCGCCAATCCACCTAACCTGCATGTCTTTGGACTGTGGGAGGAAACCGAAGCGCCCGGAAGAAACCCACACAGTCACGGGGAGAACATGCAAACTCTACACAGGGAGGACCTGGGAAGCGAACCCAGGTCCACAGATCTCCCAACTGCGAGGCAGCAGTGCTACCCACTGCGCCACCGTGCCGCCCCTCATTGACTTCTTCTGCCTTAATTTTAATTAACTTGACTCAGGCCACTTTGTTGTTTCTTTTACTTAATTAGCAGCCAAAACAATAATGAGACACAAAACAAGCCACCACATGACCAGTTCACCTATGTCCATCACACAATATCTGAAAATAAAGAAAGGTGATGGTGGTCTCAGTAAGGTTGATCTCTCAGGTCACCAAAAATCTTGATAGTGTTCTTAGAAAAAAATCAGAAAATCAATAGTTTTGGAAATGTCTGCTGTGGCACAATGAGAACAGCAACATACTTTAGAATTAAATAATGAGTTTAATTATCAGCAAGAATCGGCTTCTCATTTTTTTTTTATGATTTTATTGATTTTATTAAAATCAAATGACATTCCATACACATAACTCAAGTTTTACAAAAAATAATAATAAAAAAAAGGATTCTAAACAAATCAACTCCCACCCCTGAGAGAGAGAGCTAGGCCAGCAGTGTAAAACTTTATGCTAGTGAATAGATACATTAATAAATAAATAAAGATAAATGGAGTAAAAGAGGGGAGAGAACCTGCTTCCTCAATTTAAATGCTTATTCTAAAATGTTATTGATTAGATCCTGCCAGGTTCTGAAAAATTTTTGCACAGATCCTCTAAGTGCGAATTTGATTTTTTCCAGTTTCAAATAGTATATAACATCAGTTACCCACTGATTTAAAAGAGGAGAGTTAGGATTCTTCCAGTTAAGCAAGATAAGTCCACGTGCCAATAGTGAAGTAAAGACAATTACATTTTGTACTTCTTCACTTTAAGCCCATCTGGAAGTACCCCAAACACAGCTGTTAGTGGAAACCCACCAGGAAAACCTGCAAACTCCAGGCAGAGAAAACTAGGGATGTGACTCCCTGTGAAGCAGCAGTGCTACCGCTCTGCCACCGTGTCGCCCCCAACATTAGAATCGGCTTCTCATTAAGAAAGTGATTGGAGTGAAATTGGTTGGAGTTTGAAGCCCCGATTTGGCTGGTCATCTGTCGGCTTGTTTCACATTTCATATATTTTCAGTTCCAAAGTGCTTGCTGTTTGTTTCCATAACATTTTATGGATTTAAAAAAAAATCTAGAGGTGTCACATTCAGTTTGATCTGGTGATGGTGCATCAGCTTTCAGTGTTGTTTCAACTTCAGATGTTGGTTTTACTGCTGTACTAATGCAGGTAACTTAAGATTCTTCTTAATTATTTTTTAAAATGTCCTTTCAAATTTACTTCTTTATCACTCTTGCCTGCCTTACTCTTTGTAACAATTACAGTAATTTAGTGTCTTTACAGTAATTTGCTTGTTGAATGTGATTGGATGAGTTTTTAATTTGTGAACTTTTTGCAAGTTGTTTCTTAACCACTAGCATTTACATTATTTTGTTGTTATTTGTTCTTATTTTACCTCCTGTACTACGTTGGGCCCCTGAGCAAAGCCCTTAACCTGCAATTTGCTCTGTCCTGGGTATGACATTAATCTGCATCCACCTGAGGGGGTTGGTGGCAGAATTGGCACTCCAGCCGCCATAAATACCTCACACTGGTTCCATTCTATTAGAACTAGTTTGGTGCTGAGGTGTCACCTGTTGCATGGCTACACTCGGGTCCTAATCTAGGATCCTGAGTTGGTTTGTCATGTTTTGGATGCGGCAATGTGCTGTATCAGTGCGCACTCCTAACCTTAACTCTCCTCCTCTCTCTATACTTAATACTTAAACTTACTGCACAATTTTAATTGGGGTCAACGTTTTCTATGTCTGCTTGGCAATTTGCTTGCGTTTAAAATTTTGTTTACACCATTTGTTTTGTTTGCTTTTCAGAAATTATATGGCGGCAAATTTGTCTGCACCTTTGACACGTAGCCAGAGTACAGTGTTGGTGAGTTGGTTCAATTGAGCCAATTGCTCATATAAGTGGTCATAAGCTGCCATCCAATGAAGACACAATTTTGTTACACAGTCTGCAAAGCAATGATTGAAAGTTTGATGCTACCAACTGACTATCTTTCACTTACTCCAGATGAACTGAATGATCACCCAGACTATCAAGCAGCTGTGCATCATGTCAGAAAACTGTGAGTTGTCAATGACTTTGCCGAAAGAGGCACTGCACTTATTCAGGATTACAACTCTATGATAACAACTGATGAGGAACAGAAACAATACATTCTACAGACAGTTGAAAGTCACAGGAAGATGTTTCCTGACAGTAGAAAAATCTGCTGTCGCTGCCGCACAGTCACAACATTTTCTAATTAACGACTATAAAGTTGTGCAATACAATTTTGATTTATCGTTATCTGCAGAGACACTGCATGTTAATTTCGTATACTAGTGACCAACATTACACCTATGATGAATATATTGAATATTAAGAATCACATGTACGGAATTTTCATATTCAACATATTCAGGGGTTGAGAGTTGAGAAATTCCAACATCTAACTTTTACACTTATTTAAGTGCCACCCTTATATATATATATATATATATATATATATAGAGAGAGAGAGAGAGAGAGAGAGAGAGAGAGAGAAAGAGAGATAGGTTTAACAGAACAAGATCCAGAGGACAGAAATATATTGAAGAAGATGATCTGCTGTGGCAGCCCCAAAGAGGAGCAGCCAAAAGAAAAAGAAGAAGATATATAGGTAAAATTCCGTTACAATGAATATCTTTACAACAAAATTTTCATTACAACCAAGTATTTTTATGGTCCTGACAGTTTTCCCATATAACACGAGTCTATAGAAATCTCATTACTACGAAGTACATTAAGCAGATACTTTCATTACAACAAAGTGACCTTGAAATGCTTGAATGAATCATCCACAGAGCAGTTAGTTCTGTGGTCGCAGCTCACTTGTGCACAACGATCCCCGAACTGAAACATTGTCATTTTTTTTCTTTCTTCGGACTTTCCTCGTACTGTTTTTTTGCTGTTTTTGTTTTTGGTGGTTTTCAGTGATACCTTTTGCTTATTGCTCGTCAACATTTGAAAAACATCCATTGGAATTTAACTCATTGTCACCCTCCTAAACGGCAGACACAAAAAAACGATAATAGTTCATATTAGAAAAAGAAACTTTAAATTTTTGCAGCTCTTGATTGTGGCAAAAAGAAAAACAACGTTACTAGTGAATTCAGAATTTCGCCCTCAACACTGTCAACTTTCTTGAAAGACCGAACAAAAAAAGAAGAAAAATCTTGGGTTGCAAATGTATGCGAACTGCTGCATTTGAACCCCGAAAAAGCCATTTTTATGTGGTTCAGTGATGCTTGTTCAAGAAACATTTCTATTAATGCGGCTCTCATTCAAGAAAATGTGAGGTTTCTAAACTCTCATGGGACCTCCTCCAACTGGACAACACACCGAAGAGCATCCTGAAATGCAATCACCGTGTCTGTGGAAGACTGTTTATTGTTGCTGGGGCAACAGCAGGCTCACAGCACTGGGGCGGCTCTTCATCGAAGCAAACAGAAAAGCTCTCGATGGGTGATGCAGGGAACAGTATTACTTGGCCACTAACCTGGCCATGACCCTGCCTGACTGCTGTGTCTGTGTATAGGAGGGTGGTAGATCCCGCTACAATAAATAACCATGCTGTTCCTGTTTCAAGCTGAATAAAGTTGGTTTTGCTAAAGTACTGAAACTAAGCCTCGTGTTTTGGGGTGCAAGACAGGGACTTATAGCGCGCCCATGATCTTTTAGGATTCGCTTCTATGGTGCCTCACTGCCCCTGGAACGGACAAACAATCTTCCACAGTCGCGGCAATCGCGCTTCGGGGCACACTTCAGCATGACATTCCTGTTGAGATCCCAAAAGAGTTCAGAAACCTTACAATATGAAGAAGAAGAAAAGGATGATTTGGCCTCTGATTGATAACTGTGCTGCCCACAACATGCTTCCACATTTAGATAATGTTCAAGTTGAATTCCTCCCACCCAACTGCAGAGCAGTGCTTCAGCAATTGGGTTTGGGCATCATTAGCACCCTGAAATTGTATTATTGCAAGGAAATGCTGAGAGAATTTCTTATCATCATAACTTGTAGACAGGAGAAGATTAAAATTAACTCGTAAGAAGCTATTGAAATGATTGCAAACGCCTGGACACAAGTTAAAGAAAGCACTATAGCGACAGATACAGAATCTCATTACAACAAAATATTTTTTATGTCCCTGGCAGTTCATTATAATGGATTTTTACCTGTACATATATATTGTGACTGCCAGCCAGAACATTTACCTTTCTGGGACACCTTCTTAAAGGAAGGATAGGGGAACAGATCTCCACAGGGTACTGCCTTCCCTGGAGCACTAGATGGCAGCCCCCATGGGTTGCAGTGATGCCTTGGATTGAAACAGGGCTCCATGGGAGTTAAGGTTTGGCACATCTCTGTTGGGTTCCATGGGGGCTACCTGTGGGGGGGGGGGGGTCAGTGCTCCCTTTGTGGGGCTTTCACAACACTTGGGAGTGCTTCCAGGCCTCTCTAATGAGCCATCTGGAGTACTCCCAAGTGTAGCATAGAAGGAGCCGCATGTCTTCATTCATGGAGCCAGAGCCAGGAGGAGGAGGAGGACGAAGCTTGCCAGAGGAGGAGTGGAGGCAGAAGGTGACAGAATAAAAAAAAAAAAGGCAAAAGGCTGTGTTCTGTTTATTGTACTGTGCGTGGTGCTGGTGGGAAATGGGTGAATAGCATCCCCCTTGGAAATAAAGCCTTGTGTGTTGCAGAGCCTTGTGCCTGTGTCTGTCTGTGTCGGGATTGGGGAGATGGTGTGCCCCCAATGTGCATATAGGACATACAGTAATCCCTCCTCCATCGCGGGGGTTGCGTTCCAGACCCCCCCGCGAAAGGTGAAAATCCGCAAAGTAGAAACCATATGTTTATATGGTTATTTTTATATTGTCATGCTTGGGTCACAGATTTGCACAGAAACACAGGAGGTTGTAGAGAGACAGGAACGTTATTCGAACACTGCAAACAAACATTTGTCTCTTTTTCAAAAGTTTAAACTGTGCTCCATGACAAGACAGAGATGACAGTTCTGTCTCACAATTAAAAGAATGCAAACATATCTTCCTCTTTAAAGGAGTGCGCGTCAGGAGCAGTGACTGTCAGAAAGAGAGAGGGAAGCAAACAAATCAATAGGGCTGTTTGGCTTTTAAGTATGCGAAGCACCGCGGCACAAAGCAGTTACAATGAAGGCAGCTGCTCATACCCACTCTGTCAGGAGCAGAGAGAGAGAGAGAGAGAGAGAGAGACAGAGAAAAACAAACAATCAAAAATCAATACGTGCCCTTCGAGCTTTTAAGTATGCGAAGCACAGTGCAGCATGTCATTTCAGGAAGCAGCTGCACAGAAGGTAGCAACATGAAGATAATCTTTCAGCATTTTTAGACGAGCGTCTGTATCGTCTAGGTGTGCGAACAGCCCCCCTGCTCACACCCCCTACGTCAGGATCAGAGAAAGTCAGCGCAAGAGAGAGAGAAAAGTAAGTTGGGTAGCTTCTCAGCCATCTGCCAATAGCGTCCCTTGTATGAAATCAATTGGGCAAACCAACTGAGGAAGCATGTACCAGAAATTAAAAGACCCATTGTCTGCAGAAACCCGCGAACCAGCAAAAAATCCACGATATATATTTAAATATGCTTACATATAAAATCCGCGATAGAGTGAAGCCGCGAAAGGCGAAGCACGATATAGCGAGGGATTACTGTATATGGATATTTCATACATATAATAATGTTCAAGGGTTTTAACAGTTCCCCTTATCCATTTTGTGTCATGTTTTTCGGTATGGTCCAATTTGACCTGCACAGGCCACACAGCCTGCTTTTTAGGTGGAGTGGTGGCTCTGAGGCTAGGGATCTGCACTGGCAATCGGAAGGTTGCCGGTTCAAATCCCGTAAATGCCAAAAAGAGACTCTGTTGGGCCCTTGAGCAAATTGAAAAAAACAGACGTTTAAAATATAACTAGGTGACTTATGTGAATAACTTAAGATATTATATTAATGAACTTTTTTTTACAGGTGGTGCAGAGGTTGTGTTGCTGCCTCCATGGACTTTGCATACTCTCCCCGTGTCTGTGTGAATTTAATCCTGCAGTCCAAAGACATGCAGGTTAGGTGGGTTAGCGATGCTAAATTGTCCTGGTGTGTGTGCGTTTGGTGTGTTGGACCCTATGTTGGACTGGCGCCCTGTCCAGGGTCTGTTCCTGCCCTGCAACCTGTGCTACCTGAGATACTCTCTAGTCCCCCCATAGCCCTAGTCTGAATTAAGAGGGTTGGAAAATGACATAACGTTATTTATTTGTATGTTTTTGTTTATTATTTGGCTTTGGCCCATGGAGATTCGGATTCTGACCTTGAATTTACAATAAGTTTGTAGGTGACTTTAAATGTATTAACATCTTAATGTTCTTTATTTATGTGGCACCATTTTGATATCTTACGATTATAATCATTGTGCAAACGATGTAACGGAACACCAATCATGCTATGTGTCAACACTCCTTAGTGTGAGGTAGCTTAAATTTCAAGTAAGACTAGCAGTTAGATTGTGCATTTTAGTTTTGACTTCACATTGTACCTGACTTTCAAATTTCATTGTGTATTTTGCTCCTTGTTTCCTATTTGGCTTAATGTCATAGTTTTCCGTCTCTGTGTACATCTTTATTTTCGTAATTAATAATCTTTGGGCACTGAGTTTCAGCTAACAAAACGAGTTTGGTGAACTGAGTGGTCTTCTCTAGTTTATCAGATGGCTTATGTTCGGTGGCACAGCTGCCATGGCACAATGTCATTCCTGGACATTCCTTCTCTTTTTCGTCAGTGTTGCGTACCCCCTAGTGTAAGTGACAGAGCGCATGTGTTGGAATTGTTAACTTCTGATGACTGGAGCCCACAATGTGATCTCCAGTCTCCAGTATGCACAACCGGGACACAGGAGTCTTATTGTTCCTAGCTTTAGGTCTGAACAACAGAATGACAAATGGGTTAACCATGCATAGAATGACATTGAAGTGCTGGAGTGTGTTTCAAAGCTGTAAAAGAATCCTGATTGTAGAGTGGAAGACAATATAGTATACAGTATCATCAGGAGCCAAACAACAGTCAAAGAAACAGCTTGTGGTCCAAGTAATAGGTACCTGCTTTGCCTTACATGTGTGGGTCTTGTTAATATCCATCTTAAAATGAAGAAAGCAAAGCTGACTGAAACACAGCTGTTTCTCACTTTATGGCATCCAGAAAAGCAGTTGTCTGGTCTGCACAAGTAGATTTAAGAACCTGTTATGTCTTTACACATCATAAATGTGGATTTAGTAGGACTGCTCATTAAATCAGTCATGGATACCTAAACATGTTTGTATTTGTAGGCCATGAATCACAATACCTACATAGAAGCAACGTCTCATTAAAAATGAACAGGTTTGCACGATGAGAGGTATCTATCTATACATGTTAAAGAAAACATCTTTGTAAGCTTTGACTGCAATTCGATATTTGACAGGAAGCCAGAGCAAACAAGCCAACTGAGTGGTAAAGTGTTCATAATGCTTTATTCGAGACAAAATTCTGGCAGCAGCATTCTGATCCTGTTGTAACCTGTTGATATTTTAGAATGATGAATAGTTCAAAACTAAAGAACTCCAACTGGGAAGTAATAAATCATAGCAAAGGGCTTGAGCGTCAGAACTGGTAGGGTAGGGTAGGGATGGACAATCATGTTGCATAGACGATGAAATGATGTCATGCAACTATTACAGGAATATTCTACCCAAAAAAACTAATTTTTTATATGTGTTACTGACGCCATGTAGCTCTATAGTGGTGTGTTAATCTCATGTTTTTATGTAGAACAGTGGTAACACAGTTTCTGATATACTAGCGGAGCTACGGTGACAAACCCTGAACAACAGCAAACGATACCAAAAAGTATTTGAAAAAAGTTACTTGATGTCATATATTCTACAAACTGTCCAGTCATAATCTCACAAAGTCCTAAACACATGTATTTTTACAAACAAACCACTTTTGGAAAATGATGTCAAGAACAAAATCTTGGGGTTGTTTTTGATAGTAACCTCTCTTTTGAGAAACAGATTAATTCTGTGGTCAAGAGTTGCTTTTCCCAGCTTCGTCTTTTAGCCAAAGTTAAGCCATTTTTATCTCTTAGAGAGCTTGAGAAAGTTACTCATGCTTTAAACTTTTCTCGACTTGATTACTGCAGTTCATTGTATTCTGGGATTAGCAAATCCCTGATATGTAAGTTGCAGTTGGTTCAGAATGCTGCTGCCCGTTTTTTGGTTGGGACAAAAAAAGTTTGATTCTGTATCTCCAATTTTAGCCTCTTCACACTGGCTGCCAGTTAGCATTAGAATTTATTTTAGCATTTTGTTGCTAGTTTTTATATCATTACCTGGGTATGCTCCCACCTATTTATCTGAATTGTGTGTTTTATACCAGCCATCCATAGAGCTTTGATCTACTGGTCAGTTGTCTCTTGTGGTCCCTCATACTAAGTGCAAAACTATGGGAGTCAGGGCTTTGGCAGCTGCTGCTCCTCATCTGTGGAACGCTTTACCTTTTTACATTAAGGAGTCACCTTCAATTGAACTGTTTAAAGCTAGAGTGAAGACTCACTTTTATTCTTTAGCATAGATACTAGTGATTTTCCCCTTTTAGTCAGTGGTTTATTTCGATTTACTGCTGGTTATATTATGTTTTAATGTATTTTATTCTATTTATTTTTATTTTATGCTTTTGTATGTTTCTATGTAAAGAACTTTGGTCACAGCATTACTGATGTTGTTTTAAGTGTGCCCAATAAATAAACTGACATTGACACAGAATGTGCTCAGTCTCACCTGAGCATTTGAATTCAAGACCCACCTCCCCACCTTATTCATTGGTCAGGAGTCCAGCCAAGTAACAGCTTGCTCAATGGCTAACATTGTGTTTCATGTGCACTGAAAGATGTGTAAAAATAAAGTTTAAAAGTTAAAGAAGATCAAGTGGTGACTTTATCAGGAAGAGAATCTGCCTCTGTTTCATAGACTGCTGCTAAATAATCCCATGGTATTCCGCCATGAATGAAAATGTAATGGTAGGAAACAGATATTCAGTTCAAATGCTAGTTTACGCTTGGATACAATCTATTTTCATTCACAAGAGTGCTTTCAAGGGGTGGATTATTAACAATATTTTAATAAAAAAACATTTGTTCGGTATGTTTTGATCATACAACTGGATGATTAGATATGTGGATTATGCAACACAAGTAATGTGAGAATTTTTGAAACTGTTTGCTGTTTTCCAGCATTGATAGCCATAGACATATATTATATTAAGTGTTCAGAAAACTGAGGTTTTGATTTTTGCCCCCCTCGATCTGCACCCAACAGTTACTCAAAAACTTCCTACCATCTCTACTTCTTCCCTTGGTAATTAAAAAAAGTATATCCATCCATCCATCCATCCATCCATCCATCCATCCATCCATCCATCCATCCATCCATACATACATCCATCCATTATCCAACCCGCTATATCCTAATACAGTATATCAAAGAAATAAAAATCCATTTGTAATTTAGGTGTCAATAACCACAAAATTAAAAATGAAACATAAACATAACATCCTGTGGTGGGCTGGCACCCGGCCCGGGATTTGTTCTTGCCTTGTGCCCTCTGCTTGCTGGGATTGGCTCCAGCAGACCCCCGTGACCCTGTGTTAGGTTATAGCAGGTTGGATAATGACTGACTGACTGACTAAACATAACATAATGGAAGTGCATTTAAGACTGATGCTAAAAAGCACTTCTTTACCTAAAGCATCATGGGAAACTAAAACCAACCCACTATTGAAAAATATTTAAAATAACTTAAGCTATTATAATAATGAACTTTTTTACAGGTGGTGCAGTAGTTGTGTTGCTGCCTGACATTTCAGGTCCTCCCTCTGTGGATTTTGCATGTTCTCCCTGTGTCTGTGTGAATTTAATCCTACAGTCCAAAGACATGCAGGTTAGGTTAGCTAAGCTAAATTGGCTTGGTCTGTGTGTGTTTGGTGTGTTGGACCCTGTGATGGACTTGCGCCCTGTCCAGGGTTTATTCCTGTCCTGCAATCTGTGCTAGCTGGGATACTCTCTGGTCTCCCCGTAGCCCTAGTTTGGATTTAAGAGGGTTAGGAAATAACATGACATCATTTATTTGTATGTTTTTGTACATTGTTTGGCTTTGACCCATGGAGATTCGAATTTTGACCTTAAAGTTACAATATGTTTGTATGTGAGATTAAATGTATTAATATTTTAATTTTCCTTTTTTATGTGACACTATTTTGAGATCATGTGATTATAATCATTGTGCAGACAATGTAACGGAATACGACACCAACCAGGCTATATGTGGACATGCCTCTTGTCAACACTCCTTAGTGTGAGGTAGCCTAAATTTCAAGTAGGACAAGCAGTTAGATTGCGTATTTTGGTTTTGAATTCACATTGTACCTGACTTTCAAATTTCATTTTGTCATGTTTGAACAATCTCTCAGTTTTGATGCTCCTGTCAGGTGTCTCTGTCACTCTTGCTTTTTTAATTTAAGAAACCTATCCAAGTTAAGATCTGTTGTTACCAAGGCTGAGACGGAACTGCTTATCTGTGCTTTCATCTCATCATACCTGCATTATTTCAATTCCCTCTTTTACCTCCCTGATTAAAGCCAGTTTGACTCATTTTCAGACTTCAATCTGCAGCTGCAAGGCTTTTAACATGTTCACACAAATGGACCCACGTCTCCCCAATTCTATTGTCTCTATGTTGGATACCAATGGAATTTAGGAGCTCCCCGACGCATCACAAAGCTCCTCTAGCATTACACCTCAGGCCACGTTTTGAGATCTGCTCAGTTGATCTCCTTTCAGTTCCTCTTACCTGACTAAAGACTCGTGGGGATCTCGCATTCCAGTGCATTGCTCCAAAGTTATGGAATAGTCTGCCTCTGATGTTGAGATCGACAGAATCCATTGAACTGTTCAAGTGTCAGCTTAAGACACATCTGTTCAGGCAGGCATTTGGTGACTTTTATATTGTCCTTGTATATTATGCTGTTTTGAGTATTCCTTTAAGCTTGACTTCACTGCTGTTTATGAAGGAGGGTGGGATAATTTTGTAAAAAGCAAAGTTTAAAAAGGTGGAAGATGGCACAGTGGTTAACTCTTCTGCATTATGGAGCCAACATTCTGGGAGTGAATCGTGAGCCAAGTTAGTATGTGTGTGAGTTTTTTTTCTTCAAGTGCTTCAGATTTCCTATCCAAAAGGGTTAATTGTTAATTCCAATTCCACCGTGTAGGTGTGTGTGCCAATGGGCACCCTCAGTGGACTTGCATCCTCCCTGAGCTGTTTCCTGCCGCGCAACCAGTGATGAGTTTAAAGACAAATAGTTAAGCTTCTTGAGCTGCGCAGACAATCCCATTAGAACTAATTCAATTTAGTGTGTGACGCTCGGGTCATTGAGATGTCAACTTCTCCCTAGTGAATGAGCATCCAGGGTGATTTTCAGCTTGATATGGGCGTCATCAGTTTAGAAGGGAAGTCTGGGGACATGCCGTCAAATCAAATTGCCCAGATGTTAAAAATAAAGTGACCCAAATTTCAGAACGTTAAGGCACTTCAAAGGAGACAGACTGTGGGGAGCAGAGAAAAAACTCAAGTGCTTGCGACTGGAGAGTTAAAATGACACAACACCTGTCACCACAAGAGGGCGCCAAACCCAAGACACAATAATACCTGACATACTTATAGGATAACTTAACAGATATTTATTTATCCTTGGCAAGTTTCCATCAATCATCTTTCCAAAGACCATCCACTATAGACAAAAATAAATAATTCTTCCTCCTTTCATTCTCCATTGAGCATTCCCAACTCTGACTCATTAATGTAAAGGCAGCGGTCTCTCCCTTTTAAGCCAGACCAGGGAATGCTTCTGGTGCTGTGCCATGTGTTTCTGGAAGCATTTCTGGGCCATAAACAAAGTAAGGAGGTCCTCACCTGAAAGAGCCCTCTTTCGGTACCCAGGAACCCCGAACAGGGCTGCACTTCTAGACTCTAACTCCCAAGCACCCCTGCAGGTGTCCTGACTGGGTTACCATACAAGAACCACTGCTACAGTGCATCCGGAAAGTATTCACAGTGCATCACTTTTTCCACATTTTGTTATGTTACAGCCTTATTCTAAAATGGATTAAAATTTTTTTTTTTTTCCTCAGAATTCTACACACAACACCCAATAATGACAACGTGAAAAAAGTTTACTTGAGGTTTTTGCAAATTTATTAAAAATAAAAAAATTGAGAAAGCACATGTACATAAGTATTCACAGCCTTTGCCATGAAGTACAAAATTGAGCTCAGGTGCATCCTGTTTCTCCTGATCATCCTTGAGATGTTTCTGCAGCTTAATTGGAGTCCACCTGTGGTAAATTCAGTTGACTGGACATGATTTGGAAAGGCGCACACCTGTCTATATAAGGTCCCACAGTTGACAGTTCATGTCAGAGCACAAACCAAGCATGAAGTCAAAGGAATTGTCTGTAGACCTCCGAGACAGGATTGTCTCGTGGCACAAATCTGGGGAAGGTTACAGAAAAATTTCTGCTGCTTTTGCAGGTCCCAATGAGCACATTGGCCTCCATCATCCGTAAGTGGTAGAAGTTCGAAACCACCAGGACTCTTCCTAGAGCTGGCCGGCCATCTAAACTGAGCAATCGGGGGAGAAGGGCCTTAGTCAGGGAGGTGACCAAGAACCCGGTGGTCACTCTGTCAGAGCTCCAGAGGTCCTCTGTGGAGAGAGGAGAACCTTCCAGAAGGACAACCATCTCTGCAGCAATCCACCAATCAGGCCTGTATGGTAGAGTGGCCAGACGGAAGCCACTCCTTAGTAAAAGGCACATGGCAGCCTGCCTGGAGTTTGCCAAAAGGCACCTGAAGGACTCTCAGACCATGAGAAAGAAAATTCTCTGGTCTGATGAGACAAAGATTGAACTCTTTGGTGTGATTTCCAGGGTCACGTTTGGAGGAAACCAGGCACCGTTCATCACCAGGCCAATACCATCCCTACAGTGAAGCATGGTGGTGGCAGCATCATGCTGTGGGGATGTTTTTCAGCGGCAGGAACTGGGAGACTAGTCAGGATAAAGGGAAAGATGACTGCAGCAATGTACAGAGACATCCTAGATGAAAACCTGCTCCAGAGCGCTCTTGACTTCAGACTGGGGCGACGGTTCATCTTTCAGCAGGACAACGACCCTAAGCACACAGCCAAGATATCAAAGGAGTGGCTTCAGCACAACTCTATGAATGTCCTTGAGTGGCCCAGCCAGAGCCCAGACTTGAATCAGATTGAACATCTCTGGAGAGATCTTAAAATGGCTCTGTACCGACGCTTCCCATCCAACCTTTTTTTATTACTCTTTAATTTAATATTTTTTGCTGCTGGAATATGTGAATTTCCCCCTGGGATTAATAAAGTATCTATCTATCTATCTATCTATCTATCTATCTATCTATCTATCTATCTATCTATCTATCTATCTATCTATCTATCTATCTATCTATCTATCTATCTAACCTGATGGAGCTTGAGAGGAGCTGCAAAGAGGAATGGGTGAAACTGGCCAAGGATAGGTGTGCCAAGCTTGTGGCATCATATTCAACAAGACTTGAGGCTGTAATTGCTGCCAAAGGTGCATCGACAAAGTATTGAGCGAAGGCTGTGAATACTTATGTACATGTGATTTCTCAGTTTTTTTTATTTTTAATAAATTTGCAAACACCTCAAGTAAACTTTTTTCATGTTGTCATTATGGGATGTTGTGTGTAGAATTCTGAGGAAAAAAATGAATTTAATCCATTCTGGAATAAGGCTGTAACATAACAAAATGTGGAAAAAGTGATGCGCTGTGAATACTTTCCGGGTGCACTGTACCTGGCGTATGGTAAATAGAACAGCTCCCCACTCTCGGCTTCCTCTGATCCATCTTTTATATCATGTCTGCCAGACACAGAGTTATTTTTCCATCCCACCAGCCACTCCTTCTTTTGATCAACTCTGGCCTCTCGCCCAGGTAAGAAACCATTTTCCTTCCCATCTGGGACATTCATTCTCCTCCTGCATGCCTTAAATGTTTCAGGAGGATTTTTTTGGTCAATGGTCAATAGTTTAAAAAGTCTCTTTTATAATATGCCCTGAATTCATCATTGTGTCATCAAAAGACATAGCAGCCTGCTCTTATGATGCAACCAAAGTGTATAAACCAGATCATTTAATTTTAGTAGAAATTCAATTCATGGCCTCCTGAGCCATCAGCAGCAGAATCTGCATTAAATTTTCTGAGCATTAAACTCATCGAGCTTATCCATCCGGTATTTTAATACAACAATGAGGCATGGAGTCAGTGGCTCTGAATAGACAGAAGCATAGCGTGATGATGCGGGTTCCGCTCCATGCTCCCATCTTTCTTCTGGGAGCTTTGAACCCAACACCATCAGTAATGCCACCGATGATCTGGACAGTGAGACACAACAATGAAGCAAGGGGATGGTGGAAAAAGTGCAAAAATACTTTTATTTAAAATCAACAAACCAAAACAAAGTGTCCAACTTAAAGTGCAGTGCATCAAAGTTAATAAATAAATAATCCATAAAAACTGGTGAATTGTGGAGGTTAAAAACACACTAGAAAAAATCCTTTAAAAATGATGAGTTTAAAACAATGGCTGGAAGCAGTCTTTTAAAACAAAGCCGGGTGCCTTCTTTTACTGGTGATTCCACTGTTTCTCCCATCCAGGCTATGCACCAGGGGAGTCACCCTCCATGTAGCTGACCTTCTTCACTTCTCTGGTCTGGCTCTGGTTCTGCTCACCCAGACCCAGACTTGGGTTCCCCAGTCCCCAGCGACCAGGATGCTCACACTGGGGCTTCCACTTCCCAAGTCCCCGACTCCCGCTGCATATGCTGCAGCGAGCCAACCTTCTCCTGGTCACTCCTGCATCAAAAAAGCGCTCAATAGGAGTGACCACTACCATCGGCCCTTGGGTACCGGCCAAACACCCCACTCAGGCTTGCTTCTCCCAGCTGCTTGCAATCAGCGCGAGTCTATGCTCGCTCACTTTCTTTCTCTCCCGTTCTTTTATTTTTTCTTCTTCCCCTATCATCCGCCTTGCGCTTCTATTATATGATCTGGGGACATGGCTCAGGTGTGGCAATCAGCAGCTCCCGGCAACAATTACGGATACGGTTGACTCCTCACCTGTGCATTTAAGCGAGGACCGTCCGCATCACGAATCACCCGGGAACCGCTTCGGCCACACTACCATGCCCCCTCTCTAAGTCGTGAGTATGGCGACTATTTATTTAAAAAGTGGTCTTTTTGACTTGAGCTGTGGACCTGCTACACCACACGTAGAACCTTAAATTCTTCAGAAATGTCCTGACTTTCCATAGAAACTCCCCATAGAATCGCTGATGCATGGATCCTATTCCTGAATTCCATGGTATAGAACCAGTGCCTCAAATGTTATCTAAGTTTATACCTCAGTGACCTCAAGTCCTTCCTGGGGCAACAGGAGTGCAGCTTGCACAATGAACAATTCATCTAGTCTCTGCCCACAGGAATTATTGTCACACCATTGCTAATAAACGAACAAGAAGTACTCATGCCAAATAAAACTCTGGAACTACTACTATAAATGCAGGAGCAAATATTTCATACAAAGGACAGGATGTTACAGTCCCTAAAGTTTCTGTACCACAACTGTCTTCCGAGGGAGTTGTTTGAAGATGGCCACTAGGTGGCGTTGCCACCATGAGGACACATTGTCAGTTGTGAATCTCCACATCATTGGGTGTTTCGGCCTTTTATCACAAGAAACCCTTTGCTGAGGCAGGCCCACCACAGACTGATCAGACCTGGGTGTGTGTCTCATGGTTGGCTGGTCACCTTGGCAGGACAAGCAGTATCTTTCCTTTTCAGCCACAACCAGTGGCTGTTCCTTTCAGCTGTGTTGGCCAGCTCTTTGATTGCTTTCCCGTGGGCTACCCTCTGACACCTATTTCCCTGAATAACTTTGCTGTCGAGCTGGCTACAAAGACCCTGCACCCCACTTCAACTGTGTGTACTTTTACCTCCCATCCTCTGTCCTCTGCTTCAGCTGCTAGGTTGGAGTACTGCAGCTTCTTACACTCATGAGCTTCGTCGACGACATCCTCCCCACAGGACTATTATCTCAATGACATAGGCATGTTTGCTAGAGTTGGATCAATGGACCAGGTCTAGTCGCAGGGTGGTTGTTGCAATCACTGATGGAAAAATGAGTCTCTGGCCTAAATCCACTCACATTTCTCTTTCTATAGCTGCATTACGTGGTCCTCTTTCATGCTGTGAGAGGTTTGTTTTCAGTATTTCCTCCTTCCCAGATAAAGGATGGAGGTTGTTAGGGCACTGCCTGCTTGTTAAGAGTTATGGCGTTGATGGTGACTCACTTGTGCTCAAGTTTGGCTGCCAAGCGCTTTAACACTTGATTGTGTCACCAGCTTTATCTACCTTGTGTTACGTTGGTCTTGTAGCCTATCAAGATGTGCTTAAGAGTTGATGGAGCTTTGCACATAAGCCGGATTCTCTCCCAACCAGAGATTTAAGTTTTTGGGAGAGGGCAGAACATCATATGTGGCCTAGATGATAAAACTCCTTCTATTTAGCTCAGTGCTGCACAATTTGTTTCCTCTTCTCAACACCCTCCAACCTTGTCCAGTGGCTTTGTCTCGCTTGACTTACAGCTTTGAACCACCTGGCTGTTTCTTCCTGTCAGTGCACCTCTTCTTTTACCATGGTACGACTTTCATTCGGTGTTGCCTTCTGCCAGGTAGAAGTTTTTGTTCCCAGGTCAAAACCTCTTCTGCCTTGTTGGATGTGGCCTACTATATCTTGGTGCCGATGGGCAGATTTAGCATCCTGCACAGCAGCAGTTGGAGTCCACTTCTTCCCTGCTACCAGGGTAGGAGCATCTTCTCTCACCACTGGGTCCCAAGACCCTGTGAAAGACATGTCCAGCTTTGCATTGGCACATTAAAAATTCTTCCACTTGGTTAGAGATTGGTGATGAGAGAGCTCTATTCCCATAGGTTCCAATGCTGCTGAGGCACCTTTGTAGTCCAAGCCATTTCCTCACTTGTGAGTACATCAGCCTCTCCAGTTGCTTGGCATGCAATAGTGTTACCTCGTATATGGTTACTGGCCACATTAGTCACAGTAGCAGCCCAAACTGAAAACATCACAGCTTCAACTTCCCTGGTAGAAAGGTGTTGTTAATTTGCTTGAGGCTGTTGATTGTGTCCTGCCTGAGTTGTTCCAGTTGTTGAGTATCTTGGAGGTCTGCGTTATACCTTCCAAGGCTCTTGTTGGAATTGGTTCATTATTGATATAGAACCCTTTGTCTGTGAGATGGCTTTTGACAACTGAGATGCTGTGACATTTACTTGGTTTGATTCCCATTCATGCCCACTTGATGTTTTCCTGGCGTTTCTGTATCACTTTTTTATTGTTGTTATGGTGGTCATGTCATCCATGTGTGCCCTTATTGGTGGAAGACTTTGCCAATCCCTGAACTGCTTGCCTCCCAAAACCCATCAAGATGCATGGATAATGAGCTTCATTGTAATAGTGAATGCCAGAGGAGAAATGGTGCAGCCCACCATAATGCCTATCTCCAGATGCTGCCAGGCAGAGGTAGTGTTATTCTGTTTTGTGAAACAGATCTGGATATCCTGGAAATAGGTTTTGACCAACTTTGTGATGTTCTTTGGGACATAGAAGAATTTAAAGGCTATCCATAGGATCTTGTGAGGAACTGATCCAAAGGCACTGGCAAGATCTAAAAAAAAACACATGCAGGCCTCTCCTTTCTTTCTAGGTAGTTTGTGCCTGATGCCAGACGATATTGGAGTGTTAACAGACACCCTGAAAAGCCACGTATCCTGGCATTCTGGATTGAAGTGTCAACAATGTTGTTTCTTTGCATAAATGTTGAGAGCCTTTGGGTTAGCACACTCAAGAAGATCTTTTCTTGCACATTCAGAAGGCTGATTTGGTGGAACTGGCTGATGGATGATGAGTTTTTCTGTTTTTGGATCAGTATGCCTCCTGGCGTTCGCCATGCCTTAGGTAGAGTTCCTTTCTGCCAAGCCACCTTCAGCAGCGTCCAGAGGTATTTCAGAAATCCAGGGGTGTTCTTATATTGCCTGTACTGAAGACCACTGGGCCCAGGAGCTGAAGCTGATCTTGCCTGTTTTATGATACTCTTCACCTTCCTCCATGTGGGGGGCCATTAACCCATGTGGTGTTCAGGTGGGTGAATTAGTGGCACGTTATCCAGGATGGTAATTGGTTCATGCCTCCAGTCGTCAGGTCTTCCTCAGGTGCACCTCCAGAACTTGAATGGGTACTTTGTTGTCCCCACTCTTTTCATTGCTAAAGAGGCTTTCAATGAAGTTGTAGGGATCCCCATAGAAACGGATCCTTGCTTGTTCATTCTTCTTATGCTGTTGTCTCAGGTATTTGTACCCTTGTCAAATTCTGTTTTATTTCAGCCTGCAATGCATCAACACCTTCCCTTTCCATCTCAGTAGCCTTCCTCCCCTGCTTCGTCTGTTGTTTTTATCCTTCACTAGCCTGTCAATCTCAGGCTGCCAGCTGGACTTGGGCTGGGTTGTAGAACCTTTCTGAATTCTCCGAATGTTCCCTTTCACCCCAAATATGTCGACATCATAGTTATAAATGATGGCTCCCATTCTCTCCAATTTTCTAAATCTAAATCAAATAACTGAACACACTGGACAGCAGCTAGGATGTGAACTCACAGCCTGCCCCACCAGACTATCTAATCTACATGGCAGACCTAAAGGTGAAACATACCTGAGCAGATGCAGTGTGGAGAAAATTCAGGACAAAAAAGGTTTGATGATTATGACTTCCTGAAGGAAAAGATCTTCCTCCGTACAGCTATGAGCCCCTTGGCTAAGAGGTGTTAATTTCGGCTGTGGCCAATTCATCTGGATCAATATATATGGGGACAGGTCCAGGACTTAGTAGCCTTAATTCAAAGCTGGTTTTGTGGAGACACCCTCAAGAGCATTATGGAAAAACTCGCTATTGACACACACTTGCCATGGATAAATGAAGACCTTAATGATGAGATGCTCCACAGCGATGTCTATTCACTGCTAGAATTGACCTGTAAACTGAAGGGTGCCCAAGCCCACCGACTTCAACCCAACCATCGAGTCCTGCCCAATGGCCAATCGCCGTCTCAGCCTCCATCTACAACTTATCCTACCACCCCCTGCCTTGGCTTCTCCTGCTCATGCCCAGGCTCCACACCACTGCTGGGGGCCCACAGACCAATGCCACAGACAGAAGGTGCTATTATAGGAACTCCACAGCAAGTATTAAGAGCAGGTGCTTTTGCTGTGATGAACTAGGACATCTGGCTCAGGAGTGCCACCGTTTGCCTGCACAGTCCATGGACATTGGTTTGGCTCAGGTATGCTGTTCTTAGGTTTCCCCCAGGGTGTTGAAGAAAGACAATTTTAAGGTCTCTATTAAGGTGGCTGAACACAAAATCCCAGCCCTGTTGGACTCTGGTAGTGACCTCTGCATAGTTCGGCATGACTTGCTCAGGCAGATTCCCTACACTAACATGGGCTGGGTGAACTTTTACTATGTTCATGGAAACGCTAAGGAATATGAGACTATCTTACTCCCTCTGAACTTTAAAATGAGGAACTTTAAAGTTTGGACTGCTATATCAGACACTTCACCCTGGCCTCTTTTAATAGGGAAGAGGAATGCCCTCTTCCCATGTGTCCTAGTTACTTGCAGAGCACCTCTTTCTGCGGTAGATTGGAAGGGGCTTACCCCTGACAAACTTGGTCAAGGATGTAGTTTAGAGATTGAACCTGATTTGTCCAGTCATGTGAGGGATGACCGCTCTCTTAAAGGTCTGGGATAATTGGAGGGCTTTTCACATCAGGAGCTCGCACCTTCAACCTCCGCAAGCCAGACAACAGCTATAGGTCCTGGAGAAACTATGGCTGAAGAACACTGGAGTGCTGCGTAAGGTCCTGAGGAAATGGGAACTGACACTCTGACGGAGTTTGCATACCTGCAAAGGGCCGACAGCAGCTCAGACTTTGCATTTAAACAAGCACATGTCACAAACGATTCTTACTATATGGAGTGGAAGGGACCAAATTTCAAAACACCACACGTTTTAATTAAGGATGGTTTCTTATGTCGGGTAATTTCTCATTGCATAGGGTAGGGGCTGATTGGATAGTTGGTGGTGCAGAGCGGGCATAGAGAGACAGTTTTAAAAACTGCTCACACCAATGTCTTGAGGGGTCATTTTTGGCACGGAGAAGATGAGGGATCGCATTTCAGAATACTTGTATCGGCTGCATGAATATGGGCTGAGATGTGGAGCAGTTTTGTAGGTCTTCCCCTGATTGTCAAGTTGTTTCTGCTCACAGACCCGCTATGGCTCCTCTCTCACCGGTGTCTATTTTGGATGTCCCCTTTCAGAGTGTGGGGTTGGACATTTTTGGCCAACTTCCCAAAAATAAAAATGGGTATCAGTATATTCTTGTGTTGGTTGATTATGCAACAAGGTACCCCAAGGTGGCCGCTCTACAGAAGGCCAATGCCCAAGCTGTTTCTAAGGCTCTTGTCATAACATAATTATGACAAGAAAAGCAAACTTCACAAATTCAACATGGGCGATTAGGTACCGGTTTTGATCCAATTTAACCCACATAAATTTCAAGCGAAGTGGATGGGTCCAGCAGTAGTAGAAGAACATATGTCTCCCATAAATTGCATATGAATCTTTTGAAGGAGTGGCATGAACCCCATAAGGTCCATGTCCACCACAGTATTTTTGACAGAGGTTGCTATTGGTGATGATTTAACGGACACCCAGAAGGTAGAGTTGCTGTCGCTGATTGAAAGGAACTCTGATGTCTTTTTTGGCTGTGTCTGGCTGGATTGAAATTGCTGAACACAAGATCATGACTGATCCCAGCATTAAAATGAAGCAATGAGGAAGGTGATATGCAAGGAGGTGAAGCAGATGAATGAACGAGTTGGGTGTAAATTGCAACAGTAAAAGAGAGTGGCGAAACCTAGTTATTCTGGTCCCAAAACTGGATGGCTTGGTTCAGTCCTATATAGATTTTAGATGCATGAATAAGACTTCCAAGTTTGATTTGTACCTGATGTGCACTTATTGATGACTTATTGGAGAAACTTAGGCAAGCCTCGTATTTTTCAACCCTGGATCTCACGAAGGGGTACTGGCAGGTAGCCTTGGCTTAGTCCAGATGTGAGAAGACCACATTTGCCACCCTAGATGGGTTGTTCAAATTCACCAGACTCCCATTCAGTCTTCATGGTGTACCATGACTTTTCAGGAAATGATGGACCAGATTCTGTGACCCCATTCCATGTACGCTGTACACCTTTAAACTAAAATGTGTAATTCTATACACTTTTTTGTTATCTGCTCTTTGTAAAAATGTGACTTTAACTTTCATCACATAACCAATCTTGTAAAAAATTAAGCAGATATGAAAGACACTATATAAAGGTAAACAGTGACTAATGATGTAAAAATATTAAACAGGCAGGAGACATAGGTGTGTTGATTAATTGTATCAACTTTTAATTAAATGCTACACAAGACAGATATTTTATTTGATGATATAAAGATTCTCCAAGATAAATACAGATGCCTTTTGTCCTTGGTTTGGTATTAACACAAGCTTGAAGGCTCCAGTTTGAATTGCCAAAGGGTCTGATTTTATTTCAGGGGTGTCACACTTATACAGCTAGTCATGACTTTAATCTTCTTCTTGACTGACTGGGAAAGAACAAGTATTTACTTTCCTTTTTAAGCACTATTTCTTTATGTTGGCAATTTTTTTGTTAAAGTAATAATGACAACAAAGTAAGTCTTTTTTATCTTTTGTCTGAGGGTCAGATTTACCTAATTGTAAGACTTGCTGAGGATAACACCATTATTAATTGTGCTTTAATATGTAAACACACAGAACTGAAAGTACTTGCAAGTGCTGTTTTGTATGATTGTAGCCAGATAGGATGAGGTCCACATTGTGGCACCTCCATAACCAAGACATCATAAAAGCAAAAGGTCCAGGGGTGTTTTCTCCTGTCTCCAACTGGTTGGGGTGGCTTGACCACATGCATAACAAATTGGGATCAAGCAATCCTTTCCTGGCCCACTAATCTCACCGTCAACCCCTCTGTAAACTTTTTTTTTTAATCTGCTGTTTGTAAAAATGTGACTTTTAACATTCATCAGTTAACTAATCTTGTAAAAAATTAAGTAGATACAAAACGCACTGTATAGAGAGTTAAGGACAGTCTCATGATGTAAAAGTAAATATAAAACAATCAGGAAAGAAAGACTTGTTTATTATATAATTTTTTTAATAAACACCATAGATACATAGTGTAGCGACCTCACTGTAATACAGTGGTGTGAAAAACTATTTGCCCCCTTCCTGATTTCTTATTCTTTTGCATGTTTGTCACACAAAATGTTTCTGATCATCAAACACATTTAACCATTAGTCAAATATAACACAAGTAAACACAAAATGCAGTTTGTAAATGGTGGTTTTTATTATTTAGGGAGAAAAAAAAAATCCAAACCTACATGGCCCTGTGTGAAAAAGTAATTGCCCCCTGAACCTAATAACTGGTTGGGCCACCCTTAGCAGCAATAACTGCAATCAAGCGTTTGCGATAACTTGCAATGAGTCTTTTACAGCGCTCTGGAGGAATTTTGGCCCACTCATCTTTGCAAAATTGTTGTAATTCAGCTTTATTTGAGGGTTTTCTAGCATGAACCGCCTTTTTAAGGTCATGCCATAGCATCTCAATTGGATTCAGGTCAGGACTTTGACTAGGCCACTCCAAAGTCTTCATTTTGTTTTTCTTCAGCCATTCAGAGGTGGATTTGCTGGTGTGTTTTGGGTCATTGTCCTGTTGCAGCACCCAAGATCGCTTCAGCTTGAGTTGACGAACAGATGGCCGGACATTCTCCTTCAGGATTTTTTGGTAGACAGTAGAATTCATGGTTCCATCTATCACAGCAAGCCTTCCAGGTCCTGAAGCAGCAAAACAACCCCAGACCATCACACTACCACCACCATATTTTACTGTTGGTATGATGTTCTTTTTCTGAAATGCTGTGTTCCTTTTACGCCAGATGTAACGGGACATTTGCCTTCCAAAAAGTTCAACTTTTGTCTCATCAGTCCACAAGGTAATTTTCCCAAAAGTCTTGGCAATCATTGAGATGTTTCTTAGCAAAATTGAGACGAGCCCTAATGTTCTTTTTGCTTAACAGTGGTTTGCGTCTTGGACATCTGCCATGCAGGCCGTTTTTGCCCAGTCTCTTTCTTATGGTGGAGTCGTGAACACTGACCTTAATTGAGGCAAGTGAGGCCTGCAGTTCTTTAGACGTTGTCCTGGGGTCTTTTGTGACCTCTCGGATGAGTCGTCTCTGCGCTCTTGGGGTAATTTTGGTCGGCCGGCCACTCCTGGGACGGTTCATCACTGTTCCATGTTTTTGCCATTTGTGGATAATGGCTCTCACTGTGGTTCGCTGGAGTCCCAAAGCTTTAGAAATGGCTTTATAACCTTTACCAGACTGATAGATCTCAATTACTTCTGTTCTCATTTGTTCCTGAATTTCTTTGGATCTTGGCATGATGTCTAGCTTTTGAGGTGCTTTTGGTCTACTTCTCTGTGTCAGGCAGCTCCTATTTAAGTGATTTCTTGATTGAAACAGGTGTGGCAGTATTCAGGCCTGGGGGTGGCTACGGAAATTGAACTCAGGTGTGATACACCACAGTTAGGTTATTTTTTAACAAGGGGGCAATTACTTTTTCACACAGGGCCATGTAGGTTTGGATTTTGTTTCTCCCTAAATAATAAAAACCATCATTTAAAAACTGCATTTTGTGTTTACTTGTGTTATATTTGACTAATGGTTAAATGTGTTTGATGATCAGAAACATTTTGTGTGACAAACATGCAAAAGAATAAGAAATCAGGAAGGGGGCAAATAGTTTTTCACACCACTGTAGGTTCGAAAAGGAAAAAACAGGGAAAAGAAGTAGTTGCACAACAGTTTACTCGTAACAGTCTAGGAAGAATGCACGAATATAAACCAACAACAAAGGAAATTGAACTGGAACTATTTACGACTATCTATAAACCTCTGATTGTTATGGTCCTGAGAGACGCCGTAAAAAAAAAAAAAAAAAAACTGTGGTTCCCTATACAGAATCTTTCCTCCCTTCTCACCGCGCTTGTACGTCATCTTTATATCGCCCCACCTTCCAGTTCCTCCGTTCAAGGTACCACCCCTTTTCTCGTCAATCATACCCTCAACTCAGTTCTCCGTGTCGTTCTCTGTGCTCCCTGCGCTCCCCGCTAGACTCAGGAGCTCCTTATGCTCCAGGCTTCACCCCGGCCGGGATGCCACAATAGATTCATTCCCTGATGATAGACATATTTTCCAAGATCAGAGCCAGATATCTTTTGTCCTTAGTTTGGGATTACTTGGATGCACCACACTGAATTGGCAAAGGCTCTGCTTTTATTTCAGGGTGATCACAATTGATCAGCATGCCCTGTCTTTAACTGTCTTCTTAACTGATATATTTAGAGCAAGGATTTACTTAGTTTTAAATCATGGCTTCTGTTCGTAGACAGTTAAATAGACAGATTTTCAAATTAACTATCTCACTTTCTAGAATAAACACTTATAGAAAGCTCCTGGATGTTTTCTTGTCTATAAAGCTTGTCTGATTGCCTTTTCAAATTTAGAAGACTGGAGAGAATTAAAAAATAAAATGTAAAGGGAATCCATCCATTATCCAACCTGCTATATCCTAACACAGGGTCACAGGGGTATGCTGGAGCCAATCCCAGCCAACACAGGGTGCAAGGCAGGAAACAAACCCCGGGCAGGGCGCCAGCCCACTGCAGGGCACACACACACCAAGCACACACTAGGGACAATTTAGGATCGCCAATACACCTAACCTGTCTTTGGACTGTGGGAGGAAACTGGAGTACCCAGAGGAAACCCACGATGAGAACCCGGGAAGCGAACCCAGGTCACCTACCTGTGAGGCAGCAGCGCCACCGTGCCGCCCACTATGAAGGGAATATAATCCTTATATAACAGATAACAAAATATACAGAAAGAAAACCAACAGTAATAAGAACGGGAAATGAAGGGAATTTTTACAAATCATTTTTTAAAAATATAAATCAATAATGGATTTACTGGAAACATATTTTTGTTGAATTAAGTTGTCATAGAAGTTCTGTTTGAATTTAAAATCAATTTTATTTCCTGGCATTTACCGTTCAGGTATCTTTAGTGATTTTAATACAGTGCGACATTGTACTGGAAAACGTTGCTATAAATGATAGCCGGAAAGGTAAGCGCTGATTTCTGGTAACCTAAATTGTGGGTTCGATATTTTCGTCAAGGCCTGAAGGAACCGCCTCTACATCTTGAGGTAATGTAATTGCTTTTTATAACGGGTGGATGGCATTTGTTTCCCATTGTGTGTTTTGTTTGAAATAGAGTAGTATGTACGTTTATAAAGTCGACGATCCGTTAGTCTGTAGTCGGAGAAGAGGTCTGGTAGGATAGGGGATGTTTAGTGAGGGCGGTCCTTACCGATGGGCGGGGAATGCAAAAAGAGCTTTTTTGAGAGGCGGGGTGAAGTAACAGCAGCAGCCACACTTCAGGTGAGCGGATTCGCGAGGCACGGATGTACACACCCCCAAGCAGCTCTTTTGGAGTGAAAGGGGTCTTGAATATTTGTGTCTTTTTTTGCAACAGTGCATGGAGTTTTGAAGCAAAATGCTCAAGGTTCCGATGGACCACGGAAATGCGGAGGTTTGCTAGTAACAAAAACCGAGGCGGCAAAGGAAGGTGTAAGGAAGGCAGCAGAAAAAGCTCTAACGGCAGAGCTGGCTGGACTCTGTCCTGGAAAAGACGCCCTCACTGGCCCGAAGCCGCATAAGCTCATTGGAAAGCCCTAACGTGAAAATCGGTGCGACTGGAGGCTGACTGCACGCCATCCTAAGGCCAGAGGCGCAACGTCGAAAGACCGTGTTGACGCTGACCTGAGGCCGGAGACGTGGTTTGGGAAGGCCAGCTGCACTTTGACCTGTGCCTGACTCACTCGTGCATCTCTTGACGACACTCGCTTCTTCGCTGATGGCTTCCGCTTCGCATTTCAGGTCAAGAAATGAAGCTGAGCAGCTGTCCGCGTAAATGGGGCTTACTATCAGCCTTCACAGCTGGACTAACCGGAGGATCAACGGCACATTAGCGAGGTTTTCAGCAGATAGGATGACCCCTCCTTTGTGTGCAGCGGAACCGCCGGCCTGTACCCAGTAGACGTTTCGCTGACAGTGACACTTGTGTTTCTTTATGAATGATCAGGAATGTGAAAGGCAGCCCCTTTCGGATATGGAGCGCGGCAAGCCAGAGCTGGAGACCGGGGTCGGGGAGGTACCCGGACCGGGGCCACACCGCCTCAGGCCCTCCTCTTACCGGGCTCTTCGGAGCGCTGTGTCAACGCTGGCCCGGATCGACGACTTCTACTGCGAAAAGATCGGCTCTGGCTTCTTCTCGGAAGTGTTCAAGGTGAGTTCCATTGTTGTAACTCTGGGTTTCCGAGAACTCTGTATGATGGATGAATGGATAAAGGGAGAGGGAGGTGGTTGTGGTGATGGAGATAGTGGTTTATTTTGCGTCTGAGCTGTGTGACAGAATTGCGATCAAGTGCCACAAATGATGAATGTGAAGAATAAATTTGAAGGTCATCAGTAGATTGTCTTGTTCGGATCGTGACAGCCTCCCCTATTTTTTGTTTATTGGAACAGTTATTTAACAGGAATCTCTTTTTCTCCAAATACCAGTATTTTCATTTACCTTCTTCGTGATTTAGCTATTATATGAATATCTTAGAATGAACCAGTAATTGTAAGTTTCTGTGTAACAGAATCCACTAAAAGCAAGAGATATGTTTCCCTGGAAAAGGTGGCAAATATGCCTGTTTTCCTCATGCTGTGTGCCACAGCACTCTTCTGCTAGGGTCAGTGCTAGGTATCAACGTGTGCCCATAATTATGGTAATTAATATCTTTTAAATTTTTATTTCATCAAATCGCCGATGTCACGAACTTGCTTAATCCAATTTAATGGTTGCGGGATTCCATGAACCATAGATTTATAGGATTCCATGACCTACTTACTGTGTGATGATTTGTCTGTTGCTTGAACCAGCCTTTGCTTTGGGATATTTTACTATGTTAATTCCCATGGTAGTACTGCCCTGTTTTTTGATCCATTTACTGTCAGTGGATATGGAATTAGTGACTTGTACAATATGTGTGTCTGACACATTTACTATTCAAATGGGCAATTCCGGCTCCAGTACAATTCAAGCAGTTTCTTTCAATTTCTGTTGACAGTTATGACTCATGGTGAAAATGTTTACAAAAGATGTCTGATACCCTGTAGTTACTTTTTGTAACTCCTGCTCTTTTCAAATTTCCTTTTGTTCTGATTGCAGTGGACTTGCTGTAGATTTAATTAGAACTGAAACATGTTGGTAAACAAGGTAGATGAGTTCAAGAAGAGAATGATATTATTGCAAAATTTGAATTTGTAACTGAATTTGAATATTTTGCAGCTTATTTCGCATTATTGAAATCTTCCTGTTTGCATGGAAAAAGTGCCGACGGTTGTTGAATTTGGAAAACATGGCATAAAGGTGTATGATGGATGTTGCCTTGTGAATGAATGATTGATTGCTGCTATTTACTCTTGGCGATCTGTCATACACTAAAAAAGTTTTCTATCAGAGTGGAATAACTTAAAATGTAGGTGTGCTTTATCTAGTTGCATTATACAGTTTTGGGTTACCCTGTTAATCTACTTAGGGTCACCCGTGCCATACAAACAACTACACGTACAGAGCATTAAGGGCACATCTTTGGGTATGTGAGAGGAGAATCTGCAGGAGCAATGATTTGGACAGGATTCTAGTCAACTGGGACAGAATTTCAAACATTTGTGCCATAGTGTGCCCCATATCCATTTCCTTTTTTAGACAATTTATTCAAGTTATATTACAAATCTCAGGCATGTTAATTTTAAGCCTTTGCATAATTATTTGTCAAAGCAAAGAAGTGAATAGGATAAGCTTGGAGGGAAAACATGATCAATACTGATACTAATTACTGTATTTGCGAATTCTTTTGTTGTTTTCTGCCAACAAAATTTAATGGAACACACATTTGCACAGTTGGAGTAATGTCTCTCTAAGTGATATACCCACCTGGGTTTTTAGCCTTTCACCACTTCAACATAACCCCCATGCAGTGTAAGATATTCTATAAAATGGCACATTGGCAGTCAGTGTGGCCATTTGGTTAAGACATTGAACTTTAAATCAAAAGACTGTTAGTTCTGCTTCTATCTCTTGCCCCACCCCTATGACCTTGAATATGTAGTTTAACCTGTATGTCTTAATTTATAGAAATAAACCTTTGAAATGTTACAGAATAGCTGGAGAAAAATACACACAGACATGAAGAAAGTGTGCAAACTTGACCCATGTTGGGAAAGATGCTCCACAAATTTGTTTCAATGTAAAATACATAAATAAATAAAAAGTATACATCTATATATGTGCATATGCAAACATAAGCACAGCTCTACACTAACTCCATACACAAACATTTAAATCTAGGCACTACTGAGTAAAACACATTTGGATGGGTAAATGTACATGCTGTGTAGACCTAAATGCTGCACTGTATATCTAAATGTAAAGCTAATAAGGGTGATGGTCGGTATTGTGTAAAATAAAGTTCTATAGACCCTTTATCTTGTTCATTTCCTTTATTACTTTTTGCACTGTAGGATAGGCTTGCTCTTTGCTTGGTCGAATGCCTTATGGCGTTTTTCTCTTTGAACTTCAATTTATCAAATAATGATTGATCGATCTTGCTGTTGGCATGAGTATCTGCCGGTAATGGTCCAAATATGGGAGGACTCATTTAATTAGGTTGGAGTATGGGCTTGAGTGTGTTCCTTTGTCTACTTTGTGTACATGTGCAAGAATTAAATTTTATACATACTGTAAGTATTGCAAGTGCTTAAAAACAAATGGGGGCAATCAGAAGTAAGTTGTCATTTATTCAGAAAGGCAAGTTACCTGGGTACTGTATATTTCATGTTATGTAACAATATTCCTGTAGAAGATGAAAGTGATATTACCCCCGAAATTTCTCCAAGTGCTAATAAGTTAAATTCCACAAGAAGACCACTATAAAGAACCCACCCTCACTAGTTAAGTCTGAAAGTGTATTGTAAGTATCCTACCCTCTTCAGAAAACTTCAGTCAAACCTCCATTGAAGTGAAGAAGAAAGATAGCTGGGTGATGTATGTGCTATGGCCTTGCACCATGTACTTCCAGAGCATGGTCTCCCTAGTGGTCCAGAAAGCCAACCCTGGGGTTTTCAGTCTGTGCGTGGAACGTTGTATGTATATGAAAAACATTATACTTCATGTATGTCTGAGATCTAGCTCAGGATATCTGATTTGTTCCTTTAAACGTCTGTGGTTTCTATGTTAGAGATGGTCATTCCGTATGACTGTTGAGCTGTGTACTTAGCTGAAGATGTCTGCTTTTTCAGCAGTACAGTGAAATATATGCATCTTGCAGGGGCATGCTGTTTTATGAAACTTGACTTGTCTGATTTTGCAGAAAGAGGAACTATCTTCTGTTTTAAGAGTTTTTAGTGACATATATTTATGTACAGGCCAAAAACAGCTCTGAATGTGCGTAACTGAACGTATGGCAGGTCGTTTGTACAAACAAGGAAAGCTCTGTGTGTGTTTACTATACCAGCATGTACTTTTGTAGAGAAAGTTGCATTGTATTTCTAATGTTATGATTAAGGAAGGGTGGCATGGTGGTGAAATGGTAGCTCTGTTGCCTTGCAACAAGGAGGCCAGGGTTCAAGTCCTGGATACTCCCTGCATGGAGTTTGCATGTTCTCCCTGCGTCTGCATGGATTTCCTCAAAGTGCTGCAGTTTCCTCCCACAGTCTTGCAGGCTTAGTAGACTGGTTATTCTAAATTGGACTCTGGTGTGTATGTGCAAGTGTTCACCGAGCAACTGGCTGGTGACCTGTGTCCAGTCATTGTTTTTGCCTTGTGCCCAATGCTTTCTGGAATAGGCTACAGCTCCCCAGTGACCCTGTTCTGGGTAAGAGGGTTCAGAAAATGAATGGATGGATGATTAAGGAAAACACTTGGTAGCCCCTAGCTGTGAGCTGTGATTTTTCTAAAGGTTCATCTGTTAGTTTTGTAGAAACTGAGAGAAGTAATCCTGTTTACGGGCAACTAGAACGAGTCTGTGCAAGTCTTTCTCCTAATTGCTTTAAGAAAAAAAGTCACTAGGGGTTAGTCACATGGTCTTGTGCAGCATGCCCCACAGTGCAAGATCCCTGCACTCTGCAGTATTTCATTGTATTAGGCTTTCTTTGAAGGCTAAACTGATTGGCGAGTCCAAATTGGACCAGTGTGCCCCACAAAAGACCAGTGTTCTTCTCAGTGTTGTATTGGTGTAAATGGGTTACTGTGTGTGTGTGTGTGTACATATACTTTACATATACATACACATACACTATTAGTTTATATATAATATATATATATATATATATATATAAACAATATTTTTGGGGTTATTTTTAATTCTGGGGGCACTAAAAGCTTCATTACTGTTCAAGCTACTAACTTAAGCAGGTGAGAAGTGAGACTTATTTTTCAGTGATAAAAATATTACCAGTCCACATCACCTCTCACTGGGTTATTGCTGTGATATCCCATTTCATGAAAACAGATAAGAAAAATGCAGTGGAATTTATTGCTGCTGCATAGTGTACCTGACTTGCATACTTCAGATGCTTTATCCACCCTTTGCAAAGCTATAAAACGTTTTTGCAATTGAGGGAGCTTCCTGCTTAAAGTGTGAATGTCAGTCTATGTTAAAGATACAAAAGAGGCTAGACTGTGAATAAATGAGTCTCTAATTTGACTGTAGGACTTGTTTTGCACAAACTGTCTTGAATTTGCGTAAGTATGTCAGGACCAGTTTAGATCCTTATTTTTTTTTTTTGCACGACTGTGAAAGTTTTAAGCTTGTGTGAGTCATCCCTCTGATCTGTAAAATTGACATTCGATGTGAAATTTAGCAGTCTAGCAGAGAAAGAATACTAAACATTGCTCAGTATTTATGTGTTATTTTATTACAGTCTTTATCTTGGGTATAACTTATGCCTGTTATGAAAAAATGCTTTCTTTACATTCAATAGCACTGCACTAAACCTTTTTTATGTAGCTTCATTTAAGAGTCTTCATTATTTCCTGTAAAACATAATTATGGGCATCTGTATTTAATTTGATAGTATATATTTTTTTTCTTAAATTAAATATCCCAGATTTACATAATGTAGCATCTTTATCAAGTGATATCAACTTCAATTAACAACTGTGTTTTAATGGTACAGTTTGTTTTATTTCTATAGTTTTACAATTTAAAAACTGGCACATTAAAATGATTTGGAAGGTGGAATAACCAATCAATGGTGGTTTCCAGACTAGTAGCTATATGATTCACAGACAGTATTCTATGTGTAAAACAAAACAAACACAAAAAAGCTATGCTATGTTTTAGAAAAAGAGAGAACAAAACACAGATACAGAAGAATGCAGATTCAGAGAATTTACTTTATGTCTGATTACTGTCTATTAGTCTTGTTACTGCTCTTATTCCTCATTTGGCTGCTTCACTGCTAGTTACATTTGCAACCATTGCAATCATGGCACACATGAAGCGTTTGCTTATAACCTTGTCCCTCTCATATTATCTAACTCTTTGCTTTGTTTCCAGTTTCTAAATAGCAGCTCTCAGTTTGATTATCATTACAGGCTTTTCTGCCCAAAAATTAAATATGTATGTATGTATGTACCATAAAATGAATATGTATAAATATTTTGTTTTCCTCGGAGTTGAATATTCTGAGACTTTAAGCGCTGAATGGTTCATTGGCAACAATTTCCTGCCTGGTGGCTTCAAGCTGTACTGACCAAACAGGTGATAAACAATAAAGAAAGAAATTCCTTCAACATGTCACTCTTTTACACTGATGGATGTTTGCTTGTCATCAGTCTCTGCTCATCCTAGTGTTTCCTGCAAGAGTCCTACAAAGCCCCTCTAGTGTTCGAAGCAGAATTTCTCTGACAGAGAACCCTCGATTGTCCACATTAACTTTGTAAAAACCTTTAATGCTCCATTTCTTGCCTCTCATATCAAACTCCCTGCCATGTCTCCAGAACACTTTAGTTCAGGGGTGGGCAAAGTTGTTCCTGGAGGGCTGCAGTGGCATCAGGTTTTTGTTCCAACCCAACTGCTTAATAAGAAGCACTTACTGGTCAAGTAACACTGTTGCTTCATTTTAGTTGTCTCGCTCTTTAAGATTTTGAATTTAAGCAACTGGGTTGGAACAAAAACCTGCAGCCACTGTGGCCCTCAAGGACTGACTTTGTCCACCCCTGCTTTAGGTCGTCTAAAGCAATGTTCCCTGTCTGTCTAATTTGTGTCTGTGTAGATATATTGGATCAGTGTTCATGAAGACCAGTATCTCATGGCTTTGATATGCATGCACAGCTTTTAGTTCAATTCATGTACTTTCAGTTATTTTGTTTTCATATATCTGTTTGTGTTTGTACATATGTATTCACACACAGACCATATAATATAATATATATTTATTTCATAGTTTACTGTCAAATAATGCAAAGAGCATTCCATGATCTGCTTCTCACAACTGAAGAGGGCCCCGTGGCAGATGTTTGCCGAATGGCAGACCAACAACATGCATTACCTGGTAGGTAACCACCCATACAATCAGGTTCGGACTCCGACTATATATATATATATATATATATATATATATATATAATATATATATATATATATATATAAAATATGCACACACACACACAATATCCATGATGTTTCTATGGGCAGAAATTTTCAATGTTATATATTCATTCATAATGTTGTACAATATTGAAACTCAGTGGAGTTTTTGACATTGATCAACAGAAAATGTCAGAGTGAAAACCGATCTCTGCAAAGTTTTTTAAATTAATTAGTACTAGGGTGTTGTACCGTGTTAGCCATTATGAATGTAGAGAAAAGCCAAGCAAAATGACACCTTTTATTGGCTAACTAGAAAGATTACAATATGCAAGCTTTCGAGGCAACTCATCTTGCCTGAAGAAGGGGCCTGAGTTGCCTCGAAAGCTTGCATATTGTAATCTTTCTAGTTAGCCAATAAAAGGTGTCATTTTGCTTGGCTTTTCTTTAAATTAATTACAAATATAAATCAAATTAATTCACTGTAAAAGAATTCAACCCTTTTAATGTGATGCAGTTAAATCATCACTTGTGCATCCAGCTAGTTTTCAATGTCATAGGATTAGTTAAATGGATATCGATCACCTGTCTGGAGTCGAGGGATTTCAATTAATTATAGTGTATGAATGCACATGTAGCTAGAAGTACCACCTTGTGGTGAGTCAGAATTGTGGACTAACCTAAGGAAGTCAAAAAGAACACTCCAAGCATCTCTGTGAAAAGGTGATTGAAAAGTAAAGTAATTATTAAGCAAAGAATAGAATGTAGCACAGCTGTAAATCTGCTTAGAGTAGGCTTGCTACAAAAACAGAGTGCCCATGCAAGAAGTCCAGTGAGGTAAAACACCAAGAGACCTATGAGAACTCTGAAGGAGTTCAAAGCTACTGTGTTTAAGTTTGGAGAGACACTGCAGGCAACAGCTGTTGGCCAGGCCATAAAGCTTTGCCAGCCGCAGCTTCATGGCACAGTAGTAAAGACAAAAAAATACATTGACATTTTGGCTACAGTTTACCACATGGCATGCTGGAGACTCTAAAGTCAGCAGTAAGACAAACACCAGACATTATCCGATACATACAGTACCATCCAAACCTTGAATTATGATAGTGGCCGCATTGAGCTGTGGGGATGATTCTTTGCAGCAAGCCTGGAAGGCTTATGAGGGACATAGACGTAACACTCAAATGACTATCAAAGGTGCATTTGCTACAGCTTACTTAAAGGGTGTGAATACTTATGCAGTCAGTTACTTTGTGTTTTTATTTGTAATTAATTTAGTCTAGATACAGAGTGTATTGAGAGAAGGATGCTTAGGATAGAGCTGCCAGGCAAGAGAAAAAGTGGAAGGCCAAAGAGAAGGTTTTTGGATGTGGTGAGAGAGGACATACAGGTGATGAGTGTAACAGAACAAGATGCAGAGGACATGGAAGATGATGATCTACTGTGGAAACCCCTAACAGCAGCAGCCGAAAGATGAATTTAGTCTAATTGCAGAAATCTGTTTTCACTTTGACATTAAACAGTCTTTTTCTGTTTATCAGTGCCAAAATGCCACATTCATTCCACTGGGATTCAAAGTTGTATAACATTAAAATGTGAAACTTCACATGCAAGTAAGAATTTCACAGTACTATGTACATATGATAAAAAATTTAATACACATATATAGATCTAAATATAGATAGATTTACTGTATATATGCTGAGAACCTCTAATTAGACCTCATTCCAAAGGTGCTCAGTTGGATTAAAATCTGGGAGCTATGCAGACCATTGCCATAAACTGATTATACTATTAATGGAATGGTCTGAAAGTGATAGTACTTTGAGATATGGCATATTATCCTGCTGGATCAGCTCGAAAAAGGGTTGACTGTAGCAGTAAAGGAATGCACATATTTATCAGCAATGCTTAGGTATGCAATGTTACATTAAAATAGTGATTGCTTGCTTTCTATTAATCTTTCTAATGCTCCGTTCATGTGTTCTCAGACAGTTCGGAACTACAGCTTGTGACATTTCAATTCAATGTGGGTATTCAGGAGGACTATTTGGAGAAAAGCAAGGTTGCGTCAGATTTGTAACTAGATGTACAAAAAGAAAATCAATTAAAGATAAGTTGCATTTTTTGTGGCAATGAAGAGCATAATACACAGATTACATGTACTTTGCTTTGCTGTAAATTCCCTTTGTGTCCAAATAATGGCATTCCTGGCTGGTCTATGTTTTATTTTTTACAATTATACAACTTGGACAATACGTGTAGCTTCTGTTTTCTTTTGACTGGAAGCTCTGAGTTTGTAGAGTTTTCATGTGGAATTTCCAACTCAGAAGCACTTTATTTTTACCCTCTGTCGGAAAGCACGTGAACACAGCATAATGTTCCTGTCACTGTTACAGTACAACAACCAGCCTTTAATTTTGAAGTATGGTTGATGGACCTATGGATTCTGATCTGGCCATGTGCATGTCACTGTAAAAACAGAGTTATCAGACTAGAGAAGTCTTTATTTGGCCAGTTGTAGTCATCAAGTGTTTGCTGTAGAATCACTTTCATTTTCTTATACAACAGGAGTGGAACCCTTAATAGTGTGCAGCAGTTATAGCCCGTGTACTTAAATGCTTGACACATTAAGCTTGAAGGAGTCTGGCCGTTCTACTTTGACCTGCTCAGGGTCACACAGTGGATATGAGGCAGAGCAACTTTGTGGTTTGAAGTCAAGTACCGTAGTCACTGTATCACATTAGAGTTCCACTATAGCAAAGACTTTTGCAGTTGTTGCTTTAATGTTACATCTTTTATCTTACTGACCTTCATAACAGATTCTAGTCAGATGTTAAAGTATAGGTTTGTTTTTTTTTTTTTGGCTTTGTTTAATATGTTTGATTGTTGTGGAAGTGAAATAAAGTAGAGCTTAATCCTGCTAAGACAGTAAGTTGTACTGCCAATAGCTATAGGGATGTGAATGTAGTGTTTTACGAATTGTGTTTAAAGTAAATCAGAGCATGGAGTTAATTTAAAAATCCCAGACATCAGGTAAAGGCTGGAGTAATTAATTTTAAGTATTTTACTCAAATTTTGTGAACTTGCTTCTAATGTAAACTGTAATAAAAGTTTAAAGTAATTAAGGTTTTGTGAGAACTTGACTAGACTAAAAATGATTAGCCAGAATCATAAGTGTTCTTGAAGGCTGTTTGGTATTTATGTTCTGACTCATGCTGTTGCTTATATTTACATTTTTGCAGAGTTTTGATTTAAAAGCAGTTTTTTTTTTTTGCTAGTATAAAAGTCAGAATGAAAGATAATACAAAGACTAATTTTTATAGTGAAATTTGATACCATGGCAAAAACAGAAATCCCTTTCAATGGCTTTTTCCCTCCATTATTGAAATGAACAATATTGTGCTTTTTTCTGTAATACAGTATAAAATATGTAAATACCAAATGTAACATCCATCCATCCATCCATTTTCCAACCCGCTGAATCCGAACACAGGGCACAAGGCAGGAACCAATCCCGGGCAGGGTGCCAACCCACCGCAGGACACACACAAACACACCCACACACACCAAGCACACACTAGGGCCAATTTAGAAACGCCAATCCATCTAACCTGCATGTCTTTGGACTGTGGGAGGAAACCGGAGCGCCCGGAGGAAACCCACGCAGACACGGGGAGAACATGCAAACTCCACGCAGGGAGGACCCGGGAAGCGAACCCGGGTCCCCAGGTCACCCAACTGCGAGGCAGCAGCGCTACCCACTGCGCCACCGTGCCGCCCACCCAAATGTAACAACAGCTTTAAAATACTGGAATATCTGTCAAGTAGTTACTAGATACCTAATTATCATTTAAGTAAGCGAGTATTGTCATTCATAAATATCAAAATACAATGGAGTACTTGAACTTTAATGTGTGGCAAAGATGGGGATCCTCCCGGTGTAGCAACAAATATTGAATTTATAATCTTGGGAAAATTTCAGCATAGGATTTTGGTATTGTCATAAACTACCTGATTTATCTTGGCATGTGCACAATCTAAATTCTGACATTTTCTGTCTAATAACTGAAAAATATTACTTAAAAACAATACTAAATATAAATATCCAAGCATTATAGTAACTGTTGAGTTTCACAATAATTCAGGATATTTACATTTAAACAAACTTTTTAAAGCTGTTTTTGTAACAACATGCTTTTAAAAGTCTGGTTTGTCAGTGAACTACTCTGTTAAGTTTGTAACCTTTACTATTGTAAGATTTATACTTGTATGATTAACTGGTTAAAATGTTTACTGAGGAATGATAATTAATGAATGATTCAAATTAATTCAAACTTTAAATGTCAGAAACTCATGTTTTAATTTTGCAAATCTGTTCATCCTTTGTTTTTATATTTGCCCCAACTTTAAAACTTCCTATATAAAATCAAACTTGTCAGTTTTACATTGATCCTTTATTTCAGAACTCCAGTTAAACAGGCTTTGTTTTGCTTTTTTCAAGGATTCTTATGTGAGTAATCACACTTTGTTACTGCTTATGCCTATGTACAAATCTAGAATTAGAATATTATTAGACCAGACATTGCCTGTACTCAATAAATTTATAACTGAGGCAATACTGCATTCTTCAATGTACGATTCAAATACAGTATATGATGTATGCTTTCACTTACGTGTTATGCTAATGGATGGTAATTTGCCTTCGATAGCCAAATAAATGCCACAAATTCTGTGTTTGCAGATTTATATTTAGCAATGAAGTATGTTGTTTATTTGTAATGCACTTCACTGCATGTTTCTGTGGTTACTCCTCTATATTAACACGGTAAAAGTTTTAATAGGGAATTGTGCTTTGTCCTTCAAAGCACCGAAACACTAAATAAATTTTACTTTGGTATTAACAAACAGAGCAACTTGTGCCATTGCCATTGTAGACAAGCCAAATAGGCACTTTATTGGAGTCTTGCGTCAATGTTTACTTGCAGCAACTGTTGTTAGCAGTGCCAGTCCTGTATTCATAACTGGGATCCTTGACATTGAACTGCATGCAAGCTGGATGGACACTTAGACTGAAGGACATTTGTCGAAGTCCTCATGACAATGAGAGAGTGAATGCAAAAGCCTCCAATAATTGATTGGGACTGTGTGGGACACTATTAAAAGCAATTAATCTTGTCTTGTCATCTTAGTAGTGAAAGTCAAGCAAAATGACACCTTTTATTTGCTAACTAAAAAGATTACAATATGCAAGCTTTCGAGGCAACTCAGGCCCCTTCTTCAGGCAAGATGTAAAAGGTGTCATTTTGCTTGACTTTTCACTACATTCATAATGGCTAACACGGTACAACACCCTAGTACTACATCTTCTCTTACAAATGTGTGACAATACAATTTAACAAATCTTTCTCATTTGGCCGGTAATGTTATTTTGCTTTTAAAGCATGCTCAAAGCTATTTTTGAAGTAATTCCATAATGGGGTAAAAGTGGTAGTAATACTTGCAAGTGTGTGTTTTGCTTTTTTAATTTAATTTAATTTATTTAATTAAAATAACAAATATGATTTCTGCACTTGCATGCTGAAATTCTCATGCTCAAACACAAAGTATTTCCACATATAACTACTGCGGGTTTTCTTTTTGACGTGTGTTGATGCAATGCTATTGCATTACCATTAAGAGCTATTTTTATTTGTAGTTGTTACTCATGTTTTTCTCCTGTGTTATTGTGCCTTCTGAAGTAATTTGTCTACTTGCAGTCATGCATGGCCACAGTGCTGACCTTCTTGGTATTAGTATACCGTAATAAAGCTGTTACTGGTAAGCTTTCAGAACTTTGGTACCAAATTAGTACTGAAGTATCGGTTTTGTGACATTTCTACTGCTAAATATGTCACACATTGTAAAAACTGTAAAACCAATACATGCAATTCAGAAAATGTACACAAGACTGGTTTCATTAAATAAATGCATAACTTGGACAATTCTAATAGCTGACATTGTTCCGCCTAGGAGATTTCTATAGATTTTCCTGTGAGGGGAATCCTATCAAAGTGAAAGTGTATTGGCACAGTACAATATGAGCAGAACCTGAAAGGCACAGCTGAGATTTGTATTATGGAGCTTCTGTTCACAAGACAGGCACTTTAACTAGTTATAGACTAAATGTACTTTTATATCTTGTATAACCAGCCTTGAGGCATAGTTGTAATGGTGAGAGCTGAAAATTTGTTAAGGCAGACACACTTGTCCGTGAATGTATGCTCTTTTCAGTGGTTTAAATTTGTGGAGGAAGACGTAACAAGGTTATAAAGACCATGTATTTCAAGAATGTATGGTATGAATTATTGTTCAGACAGGCCATTAAAAAGAGTCATGGCTACAGAAGCCTAGAATCCCAAATAGAACTGAGCATCTCATGAGAGGGAAGTTATTAGACAAAAGCCTGATGAAGGGATGAGATTATTTGGGGATAAATTGGAGGTGGCATGACCTATTTTTGTGTAGGCACCAGATTATACTTGTTCAGTATAGTTGCTGCAGTGGAGCAGTGTGGTTTCCTGGTGTTTGTCAGTGGTAGCCTCCAAGGATTGTATAATCTGGTTTCCAGCTGCTTTGAGCTTTAGAGATCAGGAAGCTATTAGAGGTTTCATTTGTTAACTGCCCTAATGTTTTTTTTAGAAAAGACAGAGTGATCGTTTGGACCAGGACTCACTCACTCAGCATTTCTTTCTTTTGTGCTGTTCAGGTCAGCAATACAGTAGATAATTTGTAATGGATTGTACTAGGCTGCTAATTCCTCCATATGGTGCTGGTTGGAAATTGCAATCCATTTGTCAATTTGCTTGCATCAAAGTGATGTTGCATGCAGTAGCTGACTATTTGAAAACGTGTGATTGAAACTTCTGAAGCATTTATTGGAACAGCAAGAAGTCTACAAGCAATGAAAAGGAACTAAAGAAATGGATCATCACAAACGAGCACACTGTTTGATACAGCAGATTTCTCATTAGATTTAAAATTTCCCTTTATTTAATCCCCACTCTTGTTCTGTCCTCCACAGTCTCTCAAGAGACATACATCTGTCTGTTAAGTCCCCATATACTCCCAGCAAGATTTAAGAGATGTCCGTATGCATTAGAAATGATACGCGTTGGACAGACTATTCAAGGTGTATAGGTTTTATAATATCAGAGAGCCTTGTTTAATGTTGCTTTGGTTAGCACTTTATTTGTTAATGATCTTGGACTGACAAAATAAATATTTGCAAAAAAAAAAGTAAAAATAGTAATTTTTTATTTAAAAAGTAATTACAAGCAGGGCCTTCAGATGCTGTGATGTTTACATTGAACATTGTAATCATCTCTAGAGACTTACAATATTTTTTGTATACAAGGAATCTGCTTTTCTACTAATTAGATATCTGTTATATAAGCCCACATTGATTTATTGTTTTGTTACTTACTCGTTTTTATTCTTACCAAATTTAAGTTTTCTTTTCTTGTAACTATTTGTATGACATTTTGTAAAGCACTTTGACCTAATATCTTCTGTATGTAAATGTGCTATAGAAATAAATGTTGATGATTAAGTATTTTCTATCATTTTTCGTAACCATTTAACATTACTGTTTTCTTGTTTTATTTCATTGACACATAGAACTTAATCAAACATAGTCTGTTATGTTTGTATTTAAGACTGGATGTGTGACAATTTTTCATACCTCCCGAAGTCAACAGAAATCTGTTAACTGGTTATGAATTATGTTTTATGTAGAAGACTTTTTCATCATTAATTTTTATAAATGTCCTCCTTCTGTCTTTACACTGAAATAACATTAAAACTGGGCTAAAATTTAACACACAATTTTTTGTATCTTGATCCTGTCAAATCTGTTCTAATCCTTTTTGTCAAATAAATTAGATAAAAATGTAAATTATGATAAATTCTGTAGTTAGCATCACATGCATTGTTAATAAGCTTAGAATTAACAAAGCAGTCTTTCAATCAAATCTGGGCTAATTTCTTTAATTGGATCATGGACTTTAGAGTTGTAGCTGCAGAAACATGTGAATGGCTTAGCATTTTAATGCTTAATGTGTCATTTTAATTTTTTTTTTTAAATCTACAGTTTAAAAATTTAAGTGTGTAATGCCATTTTGTTTTTTACAATTACATATTTAACATGAGCACAGTGTTTAGAATTACCACAACTCCCAAACCACCAATACAGAGTTTTGTGGTTAGGGTCCTTGAAAATATTAGCCAAGTTAATGTGTGGTATTGGAATGTTATCAGCTCTAAAAACAAAATCAAGGGAAGTGCTGAGGGTTATGTTGTAGACAAGAATTAATTGGCATCTCTTGACTGGCCTTGTATGAATAAATGTTTGAAGTGTGATGGAAGGGAACTAGCTGGTAAACCCTGAATTTGTGTCATAGGTTAGATTTTTGAAGTCAAAGTAATATTTATTAGTATAAACAAGTAAAATGTAACAAAGGTGGTGAAAACACATGGCAAACTTATTTGAATACTATGGAACAAATGAGATGCAGTCTCCAGTTATGAGTAATTACTGCAAGTCAGTGCCAATCGGCATAAGCAATCACAATTTGATTTCACTTATATGAACACCTTGGAAACAACAAAACTGTTTTACAGGAGTTTGTAAGTATTCAGTTAATCTTTAATTAATAGGTTTTATTTCACAAAGGTCACTGTAAAATTGGGAATAATGTTGAAAAAGGGTGGAAGTTAAAGCAGCATGAGTTTGTGAGTTTTGAAATTTGATTTTGACATGTCTTCTAAATGCACTTAGTAACAGTATATATAGGAGACATTTGTCAGTTAATAGTCACACTTAATAAACATTAATCTCATAACAGCAACTAATAAACGTGATAAAATGATTTGATGACTGATTTTTTTTTTTTTAAAGTATTGCTACAAAATAACCTCTAGAGAGTTTGTGTAAATGAAATTATCCTCAATGATATTGACATTCACTAATTTACTTATCTTATTTTTATTTTTAGTGTTTAGTTTTCAGTTACTCATCAGGAAATGTCAGGGAATAAATACAGTGTGTGTACATGGCAAAATAAATCGGGTAGTTCATGCTGATCATATATTGTTCTTTACAAACTCTTCAATAAACGCCACCAATGTCAACCTGTTCCGCTACCCCGACCCAAGAGCCAAATACTCGCCTTTAAATGCCACTGTTTTTGTTAACTATCATACCATTTAGTAAACTATATATTAGCCACAGACTAATAAAACATATACATATAAAAGCTTTCAAGAGTTTAGTATGTGCCAGGGATTATTATAAGTAAGGCCCAAAAACAAAAAAGAAAAGGTAGATTTGTCCATTTAACTATTTTTATAAATTGTTTTTTACATTACAGTGCTATGGGGAACCTGCTCCTATCTTAACATTAAAATATTCATTATATAACCAAAGTTAATATTCAGCCTATATAATGGTTAATCATAAATTAAATCAGTTTTGCTTTTGACCTCACTGTGGTGCATCCTTCACCTGGGACAGAAACTCCCAACCAGCTTTTATCTGTCTGTTTGGTTTATGATTTATTTTTTACTTTAATATTTTCCATTTTCAAAGTAGTCAATTTACTTTTGCATTTACAAAATCTTCTCATTCATGATGCAGGAAATTGTTGATTGTTTTGATAGAATGTGATGGACTGACATTTGATCCATTCTTTATGTGGGCACATCAACTCTAATGTCTCATTTCAAGATCATGAGCTGTAAATAAGAGTCTCTGTAGGACAATTTAAGATTGAATAAACATTAACATTAGAACAGTTAATTAGTTTTATCATCCTGGATCATCTTACTTTCCAAGATGCTTTAAGAATATCTACACCCTTGTTGGTGTGAGTGGATATCCTGGAGTGATAGTTTTTTTGTTTCTGTGAAAAGAGCTATAGTTTCACTGGGCCTAAAGTATCAGGAGTTACTTGAGTCTGATTCTCTAAAGACAGCTTAGACCATTTCCACTGTTAACTCTGATTAGTTTTGAACTTTAAATCTTGAGATCCCTGATACATTTTTTTCTTAAAAACTATAAAATAAATGTGATTGAAATGCATCATTTACATTCGGGTGTATAACAAGAATGTATATATTGCTGCTGCTATATTGGAGCATAGCGTGGTTGTTAGTAATGCTGCCTCAAAAATACATTGTCCTCCTATTGAATCCAACACTTGGTTGCAGCTACACAAAGGCTTATAATTTTCTTATGGTAAGATAATTAGACTTTAATACATATACAGTTAGGTCCGTAAGTAGATAGGGACACAATTTTTCATAATTTTAGCTCTGAACAGCACTGCAGTGGATTTGAAATTAAGCAATCATTATGTGATTGAAGTGTAGACTTTCAGCTTTAGTTTAAATATGAAAATATATGAACCGTGTAGGAATGACAGCCATTTTTCTGTATTGCCTTCCCGACCATTCCCCCATTTCTAGGGACTCAAAAGTATTTGGACATTTGACTGAGAAGTGGTTCCATAGCCAGGTGGGAGCAGTTCTGGCATTATTTAATTAGCTATTAAGCAGGTAAATGGTCCGGAATTGATTGCAAGTGTGGAATTTGCGTTTGGAAGGTGTCACTGTGAACTCTCAATCTAAGGTTCAAAGATATGTCCATGGAAGTAGAAACAGTCCATCATTAGCGAGACAAAATGAAACAAACCATTTAGAGAGATAGCAGAAACACCAGGAGTGGTCAAATCAACCATTTGGTACATACTTAAAAAGAAGGAACACACTGGTGAGATTGTCAATACTAGAATGTCTGGTAAACCACAGAAGCCAAATGATGCTGGATGGTTGCAGACTTCCATCCTTGGTGATGAAGAACCTCTTCGCAACATTTAGCTGAAACAAGAGCACTCTCCACGCGGTAGACCTATCGTTGCCAAAGTCTACAATCAGAAGAAGACTTCATGATAGTAAAGACAGAGGGTTTACCACAAGGTGCAAACCACTGGTAAAGCTCAGGCATAGGAAGGACAGATAAGACTTTGCCAGAAAACAATTTTTAAAACCCTGTCCAGTTCTGGAACAATATTCTTTGGACAAAGGAAGCTAAGATCAATATTGTATATACCACAATGTTAGAATGAGAAGAGTATGGAGAGGTTTAGGAATGGATCATGATACAATGAATACCTCATCATCTGTGAAACATTGTGGAGGCAGTGCTATGACATGGGCATGTCTGACTGCCAATGGAAGTCAGTCACTAGTGTTTATTGATGATATAACTGCTGACAGAAGTAGCACAATGAATTTTGAAGTGTACAGGGGTTTACTATCAGCTCAGATTCAGCCAAATTCTGCAAAACTGATAGGACAACGCTTCAAAGTACAGATGGACAATGAGCCCAAACATACTTTGAAACCTAACCAAGTGCTTTTCAATGCACAGAAGTGGTATATTTTTCAATGACCAAGTCAATCAATTGACCTCAACCCAGTTGGACATAAATTTCACTTGCTGAAGACAACACAGTTGGCAGAAAGTTCAATGAACAAGCAGCAACTGAAGACAGCTGCAGTAAAGGCCTGGCAAAGCATCTCAAATCAATTGTGGTGGCATACAGAGACAAAATTGTATCACTGTCCAAATATTTATGGGCATAGTTATAGTTAAATATACCCCTTGGCTAAGTTTTTTTTGTTTACATGTATTTTTAGGTGATGCCTTTATCAAACAAGTTTTTGATTCCATTTTGTTTTGATAGAATAAGAGAAATGGCAGGTTAAGTGCTTACTAGACTCTTTCTTATATATGTTTTATATATACAGTATAATGTTCAGTTTCTAATTTCTTCAGTTTAAAATTAAACATTTTTATTACTTTAAATAGTTCCTTGTGGTTAAAGCTTCTTGTCAGCCAATAGAAAAAATATCTTGTAGATGTCATAAATTGTGTACTTTTCATTCAGTATATTTATTTTCACTTTTGAGATTATTCACAATGTCCTTTAGTTTTATTACAATTCCTTTCTCTATACTTTTCTTATTTGTAGTATTGTTCTGGTTCTGTGTCCCAGAAGTTAGTTTTTGTTTAGTGCCAGCAACACAACTCTAATTGTAGGAAGAAGAAAGAAGACTATGTGTATGTGCAAGAAAGGGAATTACTACGCTGAGAAAAAGGAACAGGCTGATACCATCAGTGATGATTGTGGGAAAATGCCAAACAGCTTTCCATAAATTAAGTAAAATGTCTCTAAATGATATTTACTTCTCCCACATAATGAAACCGCAAACCTAACTTACATACCCACAACCCCATTAGTTAGAGGAATGTCTGACTATCAGCTTTAAGTAATTTTGAGTTTTGTTTATCTTTATGGCCTCTTATCTATAGTTCTTTTTATGTATGTATGTTATTATGTATGTATGTTATTGTGCATGCTATATATTACTAGCAAAACACAGAGGTAAAGTCCCACAATAATGGGGAAAGACTCAGAATGACATTGTATAGAATTGGGCACACTAAGTGTTTTAGACCTTTTCAGATATGGTGCCCTGCAAGTGAAATATGCAGGGTGTGCACCTGTGTAAGGAAGGGCTGTGCTGTATGCTGTGTTCCTCCAGTAGACTGCTTAGCAGAAGCAGGTGTGCCCGACACTCTGCTTAGAGTAGAAATTAGTGCCATGGGAGACTGACAAGAGACCTAAAGATCACCTAGTTGACTTGTGGTAACACAAGTTCTCGAACTAGCTAAGCTGCAGTCAAGTTTCCAATTCAATTGCAAGGTCTCACACCCTGAATTAAAGGAGTGGGAAAATTGTGTGCCCATAGGAAAATGAGAGATCCAGCCATTTCCTGGCTCCTGAAGTACAACTCGTTCATTTTGCAAAATCACTTTATCAAGTATGTTGAGGTAGCGTAAGTGTAAGTTCAGTAAGTTCAGTTGTTCTTCATATATTTCTACTATTATTGCAGTGACAGGATAAGTGATTTGTCAACATCGTGCATAGGGTAACCAATGGTAAAGGAACTTAAGTCTTAGACTGTAAAGACTATAACCACCAGCAGGTAATACTTTATGATTCCTGAGATGTGCTAAGGATTAATGCTCTTCTGATTTTCATCTCATTGTTATAGGTTTCTTCTCTTTATAGTTTGCTTTATGCAATGTCGTATGTAAAGCTCTAATATTTCTTGTCTTACATGCAGATATGAAGAAATCAAATTTTGATTCATTATTCAGTTAAACATTTTAATGGAATGCTGATAATCTTCAGCCCTCCATGGCCCTGAATTGGATTTTAAAAATTTGTCATTTTTCTAAACCTCCTTATTTAACAGGAAATAATCAATCCCTGCTTATTCCTCCCTCTTCTCTACCCATAAATACATTTCCTTTAACATCTACAGTGGTGTGAAAAACTATTTGCCCCCTTCCTGATTTCTTATTCTTTTGCATGTTTGTCACACAAAATGTTTCTGATCATCAAACACATTTAACCATTAGTCAAATATAACACAAGTAAACACAAAATGCAGTTTTTAAATGATGGTTTTTATTATTTAGGGAGAAAAAAAATCCAAACCTACATGGCCCTGTGTGAAAAAGTAATTGCCCCCTTGTTAAAAAATAACCTAACTGTGGTGTATCACACCTGAGTTCAATTTCCGTAGCCACCCCCAGGCCTGATTATTGCCACACCTGTTTCAATCAAGAAATCACTTAAATAGGAGCTGCCTGACACAGAGAAGTAGACCAAAAGCACCTCAAAAGCTAGACATCATGCCAAGATCCAAAGAAATTCAGGAACAAATGAGAACAGAAGTAATTGAGATCTATCAGTCTGGTAAAGGTTATAAAGCCATTTCTAAAGCTTTGGGACTCCAGCGAACCACAGTGAGAGCCATTATCCACAAATGAAGAAAAACAAAATGAAGACTTTGGAGTGGCCTAGTCAAAGTCCTGACCTGAATCCAATTGAGATGCTATGGCATGACCTTAAAAAGGCGGTTCATGCTAGAAAACCCTCAAATAAAGCTGAATTACAACAGTTTTGCAAAGATGAGTGGGCCAAAATTCCTCCAGAGCGCTGTAAAAGACTCATTGCAAGTTATCGCAAACGCTTGATTGCAGTTATTGCTGTTCAGGGGGCAATTACTTTTTCACACAGGGCCTTGTAGGTTTGGATTTTTTTTTCTCCCTAAATAATAAAAACCACCATTTACAAACTGCATTTTGTGTTTACTTGTGTTATATTTGACTAATGGTTAAATGTGTTTGATGATCAGAAACATTTTGTGTGACAAACATGCAAAAGAATAAGAAATCAGGAAGGGGGCAAATAGTTTTTCACACCACTGTATGATTGAAATTAAATCTCCTACTCATTATTTATCATCATCTCTCACCTTCTTTCAACAAACTTTTCTGTTTCTTCCTTACTATACACATTTGTTTGGGATTTCCTGTCTTGCTTGGAACAACCAACTTCATGTTTGCCACAATATTTCTTAAAGCTTAGGTTGTCTTAGCTGATCCTGCTATTCCAAAACACAAAATGTTTTCCTGCTAGTCCATTTGTTAAATTTGTTAGAATGTTTAGCATCATAATCATGCTGGAGAATCAGTTTACAATGGAACTTTGTATTATTGTGGAAGTTCATCTAGCTGCTTTTTTGATTCAAAAACACCAAATAGTTATAACTATGTTTTTTGTTTATGAATGCTCAGTTTAGCTGCTTTATACAGTAGCATCCCACATGTATGACTTTATCTGCACATGGAACAGTTGCCTTTTGCAAAATGGGACTTTGGTATACCTGCTTTATTGTCTCCTAAATGTATGGGTTTACCTACACAGGGATGGCTTTCTTGAGCACAGATTTACTGCTCAATCAACTTATCAACTTGTGCTGCTCCTCAGCAATGTTTGGAACAGCCATATTATTTAGGACTTCAGAAGGAAATATATTTAATAGCATTATGTGAAACATTTGCTTCCCTTCTTCCTTAATAAAGGAAAATTAATGATACCTGTTTTTTTACAGAATGAATGAACTCCCTAATTAAACTCCATACCGCTATTACTTTGAACATGCCATTCTCAATGAATGAGTCAATTACTCAGAACAAGCAGTGTGCGTGTCATGACAGTTAGGTCTGTTGTTTTTTCTATTACACTAATACATCCATCCATCCATCCATTTTCCAACCCGCTGAATCCGAACACAGAGTCACAGGGGTCTGCTGGAGCCAATCCCAGCCAACACAAGGCACAAGGCAGGAACCAATCCCGGGCAGGGTGCCAACCCACCGCAGGACACACACAAACACACCCACACACCAAGCACACACTAGGGCCAATTTAGAATCGCCAATCCACCTAACCTGCATGTCTTTGGACTGTGGGAGGAAACCGGAGTGCATGGAGGAAACAAACGCAGACATGGGGAGAACATGCAAACTCCACACAGGGAGGACCTGGGAAGCAAACCTGGGTCTCCTAACTGCGAGGCAGCAGTGCTACCACTGCACCACCGTGCCGCCCTACACTAATACATCTTAAAGTTAATTATTTGCCATGCACAAATATCGCTACTACTAATGGTAGTGGTTCATCAGGTTACTGATGTTGCTCTTCTGTTTCTTTGAACCCAATTATATTAAAAACCTCTTCAAGATTTTTGGTATTGGCAACGTTCAATCATTTGGTTGCATTAGCAAAAAAGACCCAAATTAGGATTTTTTAACCATGCTTGACAGCAGGGCATAGTTATTTTAGTGGTCGTTTCAGGTTTTCAAAGGTAGTAGTGTTTTTTTTTTTTCTTTGCTGTGGCCACAGTATAATCTTAGTCTTATCAATATGGAGAGAATTTTTCCAAAAACGTTATGCTTATCCAAATATTCTTTTAAAATAAGCGGCTATTTGCTTTTTCAAGAGCAGACATTATCATTAAATGCAACTTTGTTATTTCTTGTCTTTTTTTGTTGAGATGTGAACACAGAGTGCTCCAGCCTGTTGGCACTCCATTGAGAAGGTCCTGAGTTTTATTTGTTTTTCACTCTAAAATAATTTTACATTTGCTTATTTGGCTGTCACCTTTATCCAATGAGATTTATAACATTGGTTACATTTCTTTTGGTTTTCCAATAGGACCACAGGAAGGTCAAGTGACTTGCTCATGGTCGCACAGTGTCAGTAGTGGGATTTGAACCCACAACCTCAGGGTTTGAATTCCAAAGCCTTGACCACTACACCACACTACCTGCCTTGATTTTGAAGTTTGAAGAATATCTGCATCTACGCAGTTTTACCAGATTCTTTAAATTCACTCTGTCTGGATACTAGTTATTGTGCATTAGACTAGTGACTTCCCAAACATCTTGCTATGGGTTTATAAGTGTTTACTTAACATTTTTGATTATTTTTCAGCATTTTTTTTCTGATGTCAGTAGAGCCCTACAAAATCCCCACATTTTCTATTTTCAAGTTTGTTTTTTTTTTTTTTTTGTCAGCTTTGAATTTTTAATTTATCATTACCAAAATTTGATCAGATTTTAGATACGTCAGATTCAATTGTCTACATTTGTCTGGATTTAAGAATTATTTGAATTTCACTAACAGTCGTCTCATATATGTATTTTTCTCATGCATCTAATTAACCTCCTTTATATAATAATATTACTCTCTTAATAGACTTGAGCAGTTTGATGAATAACTATATTAGCATACTCAAATGTGAAAGTGGATGAAGCAGACAAGCCCCAATAAATGGAAAACTACTGAATTTTTTTTTTTTTTTAACTTTGCACAGGTTCTTCAGGACATGGTACTTGCATGAGAGAAGCCATCAAGAAGATAAATTTAAAAGTCTGATATTTTTCATGTATAATTTTAACAAAGTGGCATAGAAAAATAAATATGAAAGTGTTTGCTTTTTCTAGAATAAATGTGGTTTTCATGTAACATACTTTGCCTTTTGTTCGATCATGGATCACACAGTACTTGTTTAATGTAGTGAATGCTAGCAGACTGTAATAACACACCCTGAATGATTTACAGATATCATATAGAAACTGTTCTGTTATATGTTTCCAGTTATCATGCTGTTTCTAAGCGTTTTAAAAGCTTTCTCCTACTGCACTTACTGCAGTAAGATTTCTTTTCTCTCTCATCTATTTTTGAACTGCTTAAATCTAATTCCGGGTTGTACTGGGCAAGAGTCCTGATTGACCTGTACTAATGTGTGTCATGCCTGTTGATGTCTGATGTACTTTTGGCTTGTGGCCTAGGTCAGACTGGAATTGACATTTAGTAAAGTTTCATGAATGATATTTTTTTATTTACTTAATATATACTGATGGAATCCATGTTAGTCAAGTGTGTGATTCCATCTGTGTTTTGTACATTGCAAAAATCCATAGGTCCATAAATCATCTAAAGTTCCTTTCGGTATTGGAATGGTGCACTACAGTGACCATTATTTGGAAGACCAAATGTACCTTACCCTTTAATATAGAACCTAACATTTAAGACTTATTCAGACTATTTGTTGTTTCATAGGTTAACTTATGGCCTACTTATTTTGGATTTTGGGTATGCATGTTTCATTGTGTTAATTAGCCCTTACCATATAAACTTATTTTTTTTAATAGATTATTCAGTTATATTAATCTACTAGCAAAATACACACGCTGTACAAGTAGTATGTTAAAGAAGTTATGAAAAAGAAAAGGAAACATTTTAAAAATAACATAACATGATTGTCAATGTAATTGTTGTAGGATTATTTTAGTATTTAGAGTGAATTTAATGATTGTAAAGAGTTTAATTTATGATTGTAAATGTTGTGTATGAGAAATGCACATTTGTAGGATGTAAGGATCTCTTTGTAAACATCGTTTACAGTTCTGCCCTTAGGCTGTAAAATGACCATGCTGTCTGCTGAGCTTACTCTTGAGCATGCAACGTAAAGTTGGCCATGTGAGAAGCAATCTTGTGTCAAGTCAATGCCAACCTTTTTTTAGAGTCTGGCCCTGTGACTTATTTATTGTCATAGCGAGGCAGACCGTTACTGGAAATTGGAGGCGTTTGAATTGGAATCAGTATGGGTGAGGTTTAGAGGTAGCCTGAAAGAAGAATGAGCAGTCCTTCCACCCTTGAAGCGGTGGAGTAAAGAAGGGAGCAGTGAGCATGAGTAAGGAAGCGAGTGAGGAGGCCCTTTGCGCGGGATGTCGTTAATGTATATCGGCAGGGATCCAACCACGTGGTAGGTGCACGGACAGTGGCCGTGCGAAAAAAGGAAGGGGGACCGGGGGCAGCCCTTGTGTGTCTCTGGTGTGAAATAAATCCTCTGTTAATGGAAATAAGAAATGAAACCTCTAAATGGGGAGGTCAGTTTCGAAAATTCCTTACGGCATAATGGTGAGAACCGCTAAAAAGATGTTATTTTCGAAAGTTCGTTATGGGGCACGGCGTGAAATGAAACATACTTAAGATTTGTAAGTACAGTATAAAGGATGAGCATGGGAAATTTGGGCTTCCTACGTATATTGGAAGTCACAGAAATAGGGAAAACCTTTCCTCACTATCTATATATACAGTTTAGAGGGTACACCCATTTCACCCTCCTTGGGTGTTGCAATAGGACATGAAACATACCTAACTTTTGTAAGTACACTGCAAGGAATGAGAACGCCAAATTTCAACTTCCCACCTATATGGAAAGTGGGGGAGTCAGTGATGAGTCAGTGAGGGATTTGCCTTTTATATGTATAGATTCCCCTAAAAAATACATAGAACATGTAAACAATTTTATTAGTAAAAAGTGACTTTGTTTAAACAAGGATTTCATACCAAAAATGTAACATTTAAAAAAAATTACAATGAGATCATAAACTTTACCAGTTCACCATAGACAATTGTGGTAATCAAATTTTGAACCTTATTTAAAGGTGCGAAAAAATTAAATACATAAAGAAACAAAACCCTGAGCAAGCAGACTCTGTTGCCCTTTAAAGTGACTTGAGCTTTTTTTTTTTTTGCAGTGAGCTTCTGGCATCAGGCTGTTCTTATGTTGTTATACATACTTGTTTACAGAACAATTCTGGTTATTTTCCATTTTAAAATGAATACTTAAATTGCAGAAAAAAGCATATATATTAGCAGATTTCTTTATCATGTATTGCTTTATTTCTGTATATTTACCTGCTGTCTTGTTTCTACCTCTTCCTGAGTGACACAGAAGTAAAAGTAAAATTGCTTTTAAAGGCATACAGAAGAGGGTGTATGTTTTATGCTAAATCAACTTTGATTTCCTTGTTACGAAGACTAGAGCCAGAGTCCTATGAATGTTTAGGACTTTTTATTTTCCATACCATAAAACCAGACTAGGCACTTAAAGTAACATTTTTTTTTTTGTTTGTTTTTTTTGGCCAATAATCTTAGGTATTTTTCTTTATTTAAATTTTGCACAGGTTTTTTAACATTTCACTTTAACTTTCTGGAAGGTGTTTAGTTGTTACTCAATCAGTGAAACTTGAACAGATGGGAATATCTTCACTTTCTGTTAGGCAGATTTGACATTCTGATAATTGATTGTTTACTGCTTATGTCATCATGCAGACTTTTGTTCTGGGGTACATTTTTAAAATTCAAAACATTTTTGGTTTTTGTTTTGTGCAGTACTCATAAGTTGGAGCCATTATTACAGTTTTGGCTGAAGACATTCTTCATTGTGTCTTTATTTAGTCAAAAGATAATACTATATGTGGTCAGATAGCCAGAAAATTGAAATAAAATAGTATTATATACAATACAAGTGCAAAATAATATGCAAAAGCAAAATACAAAATCAAGGGTAGAAAATCACAAAAGAAACAGTTTGGACACAAGTAATTGCCTCCAAGTTGTCCTAGGGGCAAGTATTGAAATACTCATCACTTACATTTGATTTTGTCAGTGTACAAGTAATACCATCTTGAGGTAACATTCCTAGCTGTCAAGTTGATGGGGGAAATTACAAAAAAGTAGTCAGTATGTAATAATGATATAACAAACTTCCCGCTTGCCTTTTGTAAATATCAGCACACTGTATAGTTAAGCTTTTGTTAAGGTTAAAGTTTTTAAAAATGTTTAGATAAGTTCAGTCTCTGGGGTTTGGTCAGGACAGTTTTGTACCAGGCCAGGCCGGGCCTTTTGGGGCTCCACCCTCATGTCCCTTGTGCATATTTAGACCAGAGTCTTACTTAAGGCTTGCCTCCAGACTACTGGTGTTGATGGAGGAATACACCTTCCCAACTTGACATCTACAGTATGCAATTTACAGGAAGATCTGACATTTACTTTTTATAAGAGGAATAGGTGTTTAATTTAGCATTTTTCTCTCTGTGTACAGTGATGATTAAATGATTTCTAAAAGCTAAAGTTGAAGATTTATATACCTTTGTATGTGTGTGTACATGTGTTTAAATATATAATTCAATACTGGTCTAGTGTTCCAGTGGAATTTTATTCACAGTTACAGTGATCCCCCGCCTATCGCGGAAGTTACGTTCCAGACCCACCTGCGATAGGTGAAAATCCGCGATATAAAAAGACCATTTTTTTTTTTTTTTTTTATAGTTTAAGCCTTAAAATACCCCTCTCACATGCTTTAAACACATGTAAACTTATTAAAACACACTTTGGATACACATATGATACACGGATGTCGGGCTAAAGATATGAGTCACATAATAATAATCATCATCAGTTTTACCTTCTCCTGTATGGTCAAGATCTTCCTCTGGCACTTAGGCTCACTGCTACCAGAAGGCTTAAAAGATGCAGGACGCTTGGGAGCCATCGTAGGGCTTAAAACAAACAAAAAGCTCACAAAAGTAGGACCACAAGCAAGGTACACGATACACCATGCTTGCTGTTCTTGCGAGATTACACCACGTTAGCAGCAGCTAATCAGAGCCCAAGAGAATAAAATCCGCTCTAATTGGTTGAGTCTCCTCTTTCAGCCAATAACGGGCTTCGTAAGAAATCATCTGGATGCTGTAACGCGAAACTCTGTCAGCTGAAAACCGTATGCTTTGTTATGAACTGGCTGCAAAGTACACTACAGGTAGGATGTACTTATTGAATTTTTCCGCGATATAGCGGGGGCGCGATAGCTGAACCGCGATAGAGTGGGGGATTACTGTACTTTTTTTAGTGTATATGAATGTATATATATATATATATATATATATATATATATATATATAATATATATATATATATAATAAAATACTGTACACAGCACAAATTGCCAAAGGCATTGTTTTACTTCATTTCAGAAGCAATGATATAAGTTATCATTTTACTCCACCATCCATCCTTGTAAATAAACAATTCTGCTGGACATATTTACCTCCCTCTTATTGAAGATAGCCTGAGTAACGTCACAATCCTGACACTTAATGATTTACATTCTTGCCAACATAGTAAGGGCATTAAACCAATCAATAAATAAAAGAATGAATAACTACAAAGAACAATACCATGAATGCAAGAAAATAGTTAATGAGTGTTTTGCAATGAAGGATCCACTATGCCCTGAGGAAAACTTCCATGATTCTGTTGTACAAGAAGGTTTTTAAAGCCCCCTTAATGATGCTTGGCTGACTGTGTGCAAAAGTGTTTTGTTTTCTAATACATGTGCAACCTGCTTTTTACTTTATTTAAACAACAATAAACATTGACACTTCAATAAATTGCTTTTATTCATTGTTGATAAGCCTGCATACTAAGAATAAATTTGCCTCTCCCCCTGCATTTGAAATTTATTTTAAGACCCCACAATAGTGTACATCAATTATCATTATTGAATATTGCATCCTTGGCCTTCCAGACTTTGGATTTTGAAGGTCAGCGGCCGATGAGTGTGTTTTAATTTTGATGTTTTCTATTTTACAGTAGAATAACATAGCTCTTTTCATTACTGCTTCAGCTTTTATTTTGGTGCCCAAACATTTAAGCCGCTTGCAGTTATAACACGTGCTTACTCCAGTTCTTAATCTATGGGAGCTGTATCTGAAAGCTTCAGGTGCAAAGCAGAAACTAACCGTGGATGGGGCAGCAGTCCTTTGCAAGGAACACTGATGACCACACACCCTGAAACTTGCATCAGGCAAATTTGGACTTCCCAACTAACCTAACATGCACATCTCACAGACCTCCAAGTTAATTCTGAAATGTAGTTTTGTCATTCTGTATCTGTAAGATGACAAATGCTTGGAGTTTTTTCCTAGAATTAAAATAATTCATGATATTACAAGCTCATAAAACCATAATGTATGCCTTTAAATCATGGCAAAGAATCATGTGCTTGTTCACTGTAAACCTTTCTCTTCATCTTTTCAACCCACCTTCAGTGGTGATTATAATTATCCTACCCAATAATTAACATCAACTAATTTCATTTTAACATTTGATCTGAATTTAGCAAATATCTCTCATTAACAAGTAATTAATTTTGACTTAATGTCCTTTTCACCTCACCCCAAATATCACTGTATTATACATTAATTATCAAGCCAGAAATGGAAAGGAAATATTTACCATGTTGGCCAATCCCCAGTTGCAACACTGCAGTCACATTTTTTTATAGCTATTTCACTCCCTTACCAGTAACGAGAATGAGCAAGTAACTTTAATTTTATCTTTCACACTGAAAAATGGCAAGTGCCCAGCCATAGCAGAGCCTGTGCTTTACTTGCTTTGTTGGAAAGTAGCAGGAGACAAGCTCTTCTTGTCGAGACCTGCTCCCCACAGCGGACAGGGGGCCATTTTTGCTCAGTGTAACCCACAACCAAAAACAATTCTTGAGATGGGACAGGTTTATGCTTGCAGCAGTGATTCATGCACTAATTATGTTTGCATTATATACAAGCCTCCAGAATGACTAAGCCCTGAGGTGGAATAGGATTGTGTCCTTCCTCTACATCCGTCTTTCCTTAAGACTCAAGGGTCAGCACAGAGCCGTTTGAACCAAACACTTCTGCTGTCGTGCAGTTATGCATTCAGCCATTTACAATGAAAGACATATTCCAAGGTTATTAACACCAGAGAGCCATTTTTTAGGTAGTATTTACTGCTTTAATTCCTTCAACTGAACACCTTTTGACAAGATTTTAGAAATAGCATCTGAGGATTTTAGAGAAAAAGCCAGAACTTTGCTTGATGACACTGAGCTGCCTACAAAGCCCCCACCCAGCTCCCAAAATGATCAGACTGATGTCAGCTCATTCTGACCAGCTTCATTAAACTAGCTAGACACAACATAACTTATTTTAATAATAAGTACTCTGAATCTCATCCTGACTCTGCTTTGTGGGTATAACATTGTAACACTATCAAAAACTGTGTGCTCCTATTTTTTATCTTCTAGCCAACTGACTAATTACCTGTTCCCACTCAAATTTTTGAGAAGCGTTTTTCATTAGCATAAGAAATTCGTAATCAGACAGATGGAATTTCCTCAGCTGGGGATGTAGTAGTAGGGTGTTGTACCATGTTAGCCATAGATGAGAAGTTAAGCAAAATGACACCTTTTTATTGGCTAACCGAATAGATTACAATATGCAAGCTTTGAGGCAGCTTAGGGACCTTCTTCAAGGAACTTAATAGACCTAAGTTGCCTTGAAAGCTTGCATATTGTAATCTGTTCAGTTAGCCAATAAAAAGGTGTCATTTTGCTATATTGTTTTATTTTGCTTGACTTCTCATTTCATCCCAACTGGAAATATACAGTATAAGAATTTAACAACTGTCTTTGAGTGAGTGAGGATACCATCAGAGGCCTCCCTCATGCACATATGTTTTGGTGAAGCATACACCAGCACCTACCCAATATTTATCTCCTGCTTCTTATACCTACAAAGTAATGGGTTTTATACTGTGGCACAGTTCAGTTTTAAATTCACAGAAATGTATCTTTCACAAAAGTCCTCTGTGCCAGATTAATGTCTCATTTATAGAGACGTTATGTCGTCATCCGAGTGTGATTTAGCTACTCTCCTAATCACCTGTTTTCACTCCCACTAAGGCAATCTGTCTTTAAAAAGTTTTAAAAAGTAGAGGTGTCTAGATTATCTGGTGATAAAGCAGAAATATACAGGCAATTTCAACTTTTTTTCCCAGTTTCACTGTTTGATAGTTTTTATAGTGCTACATACAGTAGTTATAAATTGGCAGTGATATATTGTCAGTGTGTCAATGACTTTTCCACAACCTTGGTATATAGCACTTGAAACGTGTTCACATCTTTCAGCATGCATTCTGATCTTAAGCCAGATGTGCATTTTCTTTTGTTCTCTTTCAGACACAAAGACCTGGCTGTCAGTTGCCTCAGGAGGATCTCTGCTGGCTGGAGCCTATACCAGCCAATGCTAGATTCAAATACAGAAATGACAAGTGCTCTGTAGTGTGTATAATACCTTCCAAGAAAGAATTGACTAGGTGTTTGGAAAACAGTTTATGTAGTCCTGGCAAAGACATTTCCAAATCAAGAAGTCATTAAAATGTCCAGACAGGTTTTGAATTGGGGGCTAAGTCGCAGATAATTATGAGTATACTGTCTCCTGTGCTTTATCTTGTTTGGATCTCTGTTATTTGCTTAAAATGTGCCAAAAGTACTGTTCAGAATATGGTCCATTTACATTCCAATCTGATTTACTGCAACATAATTACAAAAGACTATTTAATATGGAGTAAATGATAAACAAAACACTTGAACTTTGGAAGTTGCTTTGCTGTCTTTGATGATTTTCTGGACATTCTCAGACAGCAGTATGTATGTTTAGTCATATCATTCATAAGTGTTACATTTAAACTTTAATGTCTGTCTACTGCAAAATCTTAGAATGCCACCATAAACTGAGTGTAAGGATTCTAAGTAAAAGGGAAGTTCATTGGTTTTTCATCTAAAGGTGTTTTGTAACACTAAAGGCTAGTGTTAATATCACAAATTCATTTTACTGTATATCATTAGGTTGCACAAAAAAGATTAACTTTAAGTAGCTTAGGTTAACCCCTTTGCTGCCACTATTTATTTTATTTTTTTAGGTGACAAAAGCGAACATGTACTTTTGCAGCAAATTTTTTCCACGACTGTAGTAGTCATTTTATGGGAAATGTTGACACAGTCTTTACATATAAATGATGATTTAGTTTTGAACTATTTAAATAATTTATGTTAAAAATGTAAAATTCGGGAGGTAATGGCATATCAGCATCCAAAATCCAGTGTGCATGTAAAGTATTATTTCTTTTTTTTTTTTTAATATTTTTATTTTATTAATTTTCATTGTAATCATTCCATACAAACAGATCAATTTATAACCCAACAAATTTGAAAACAAATCAAACCCCACCCCTGAGAAGGAGAGCTTAGCTAAAGGAAAATTGCTTTAAGCTTTTTAATAAGGCAACATTAGACAAAAGAAGGGGAGAAGTAAATATCTATATAAATAAGAGACGGAGAAGGGAGTTAAATGCAATAATAGTTCATTCTCTTATTCTAAAATAATATTGATTAAATCCTGCCAAGTTTTGAAAAAATTTTGTACAGATCCTCTAACTGAAAATTTGATTTTTTCCAATTTCAAATAATATAAAACATCAGTTTCCCACTGACTTATAAGAGGAGAATTAGGATTCTTCCAATTTAACAAAATAAGTCTGCGTGCCAAGAGTGTAGTGAATGCAATCACCGTTTGTTTGTCCTTCTCCAATTCAAGTCCATCTGGAAGGACACCAAACACAGCTGTTAGTGGGTTAGGAGGGATTGTGATACTAAGGCTGTCTGAGAGGCACTTAAAAATTTTTGTCCAAAATGATGTTAGTTTGGTGCAGGCCCAGAACATGTGACCCAGTGAGGCAGGAGCTTGGTTGCAGCGCTCGCAGGTTGGATCCTGGCCTGGAAACATTTTGGACAGTTTTAAGCGAGACAGATGAGCTCGATATATAATTTTTAGTTGAATAATTCTGTGCTTTGCGCATATAGAACTCGAGTGAATTCTCTGCTTTGCTACCTTCCACTCCTTTTCTGATATATTGATTAAGAGATCTTCTTCCCAATGTCCTCTTGGATCTTTGAAAGGTAGGGACTCTAATAAGATTTTATATATTGCGGAAATAGTGTTTGTTTCCTCGGAATTGAGCAGTATTTTTTCCAGCATTGTGGAGGGTTCAAGGTGGGGGAAATCGGGCAATTTCTGTTTAACAAAATTTCTAATTTGAAGATAGTAAAAGAAATGTGTAGCTGGGAGGTTAAATTTTGAACGTAATTGTTCAAAAGATGTAAATATGTTGTCTATATAAAGATCTCTGAGCATTTTAATCCCAAAACTTTTCCAGGTATTAAAAACTGGATATACTTGCGAAGGTTGAAAGAGGTGGTTCCCTTGCAGAGGTGCCACTGATAAAAGATTTTCCATCTTAAAATGCTTCCTAATTTGGTTCCATATTCTGAGTGAGTAAAGCACAATTGGGTTATTAGTATATTTGCGATAACTTTCATTTATTGGAGAGCAGAGCAGGGAATATAAAGAAGTACTACAGGATTTTACTTCTATTGCAGACCAAGCCTGTGTATGTGCATTTATTTGTGTCCAGGTTTTTATGGCTTGTATGTTTGCTGCCCAGTAATAAAACTGAAAATTAGGTAAAGCCATGCCACCTTCTGCCTGAGGTCTTTGTAGGGTCGCTCTTCGGATACATGGGTGTTTTGAGTTCCAAATGAATGAGGTTATTATTGAATCTAACTGTTTAAAAAACGATTTATTGATATATATTGAAATGTTTTGAAATAAAAAGAGAAGTTTAGGAAGGATATTCATCTTAACAATGTTAATTCTTCCGGCTAGAGTGAGATGAAGGGTTGACCATCTATGCAAGTCTTGCTTAATTTTTTCCATACAGACGCCAAAATTTTGTTGATAAAGAGCTTTATGTTTACTTGTGATATTTACCCCTAGGTATTTAAACTGATCTGCTATTATTTCTAAATGAAGCAAGTTGCATCATCATGACTGACGAGAAAAGTCTGCTTCATTCCCAAATCCTGTTACTTGAAGTAAATTGTCAAAAAATATAGCAAGCTTACCTACCAAGAAACAGGTCTTTGTTTGTATCTTATGTAAAAAACAAAACTGGTGTTTCAGATATATAAAACAATGTTAATGGCCAATATATTGAGGTTTTAAATATGAAAAATTAATATTTTGGAGGAAAACCTTAAATATTTAAGCATTAGACCATTAGAACACTCTAGATGAGAACCGGCCATTGCACCCAACAAAAGTCTGTTTTTGAAAGTCCCTGAAATCTTCCTGTCTACCACACTACTTGTTAGCTTTTTCCAAGTGTCTCAGGATCTCTTTGTAAAGATAAACTTCCTAATGTTTGTGTGAAATGTACCCATAACACGTCTCCAACTGTGTCCCCATATTCTTGATGAACTAGCAATAGCAATAAATAGTAATATGGCTTGGGGTATTGACACTTGACCTATAAGTGTTATAATGAAGCTGAATGCTGACAAAGGTGCCTATTAAGGCATTTTAAAGGAAATAAGCCTTTCAGACTCTGATGAAACTATAGTTTTCAACATTTTGTTAAATTAAGATTGAATAACTTCTAAAATTCGTCATTTGTCTGTACTGCCTGTTAACTTATTCATTGTTGCTTTAGTCTCTATATGGTGAACTACTCCCTAAGATTTGTGTGTGCTTTAAATGTAATTAACTTCCAGGCATCCCCTCTGTGCTCCTGTTGAAGAAAGTAACACCCTGCATCCTTCCCAATTCCTCCTTTCAGAATTTTAAACCTCAGTCATGCCACATCTTAACCCTTGAGAAAGATAAAGGCACTCAACCCTTATTTTTCAAACTTTGTGAACTTTCACTTGTGCTGTCATGTCCGCTTTGTAACGTGGAGACACAAGCTGCAAACAACTTTTCCAGGTGCTGCCTCACAAGCAAGTTGGTAAAATTAAGGATCGCCTCTCAGGATTTGAATATCAAATGATCGACTTTCCTCTTGAAAGCAAATAACATATTGCGAATGCTGAACTGGTATAGGATTGTGGGTTTAGTACAGTAAATGTTTGTATCAGATACAGTTGGAAAGCCATAACATTGAAAAATGAACCTCCAAGATTAGTATTCTCATGGGTCAGAACTTAGAGTGTACAGTATTAACAAATAAGCCCCTCTGATTAACTTAATGTGTGACCGTGGAGAAAACATGGAGATGAATGGTTACTATTATATTGCATTAAACTAATTGTATTTATGCACTTAACATTTTGTAACTAAGTGTTAACTTAATAAATAAATGTTAATAGTTTCCTGTCTGGGACTGGATTCCCCCCTTTTGATTATTGCTTCTGGGATGGACTCCAACTCTCTGCACCCTTGTAATATAACAGTCTTTGAAGTATGATGAATGATGCTGTTCTTTACCAAGGATTTCTTCCAAAAAGCAACTTGGCTACCACATTTTCTTCATTTAAATGTACACTGTCTCAATCTGGCCACCATACTATACTAACTCACCTTAGTAAAAATACAGTTTAGACATTTTTAAACAAATGTATTTATATGTATTTTGGTCTTCAGCTTGGATAAACATATCAATTCAATGAATTTAATGAGCAAGCTACCTCATTTCCCCTTAAAGGTGATTTTGACTTTCCAGCTGGCTATATCTATTTCTGTTTTTTTTTCCCATCATGTTACCATCATTTTCCAGCAGGCTTCTGGTTATATAAAAGATTTTCCCTCAGTTCTCAATTTGTTTATGTTTCAGAAGGGTTTCACAGCTCATATAATGTCTCGTATTTGGAGTGGTGCAAGAAAAAAACTTTTATACAGTATGGATATATGTAAGCTAAATCAATGTGTAAATAGATTTAAGTAGCACAATAAATAGTGCAAAAATCATGTCTTCATAATTAATTAAAATATAGGTACATTGGTAGCAATCTTATGCAGAGTTCCCAATTCTGTGGATAACATTACCAAGGTGAGTGAAACTAACTTCTCCATGTCCTTATCACATACATGGACTGATTGAATAGTAAACATTATCCAATGACTCGTGTTATGTTACACCTATTAGACCTGCAGTCCTAACCATTTTGTCCCTATATCCAAGGATTTAACAGACATAATCGGTGCATCCAGGGATTTTGCAAGTAACAGAATATCATCCTCAAATTTAAAAGCACTGCTGTTTATGGTCCCACCAGGTACCTTCTATTAGAAGTGTAGGATGTTTATGTGACTTCTAGTCATGGGGTATGTCAGATTTGTGGACCACAGTTGCAGATCTTGTTGCTGGACCACGTCAATTTATGCAACTGAGAATAGCTACCCATATCACATTTACCAACTGAGTGCCGACATACTGAGTTTTACCAACTGAGTTTTTGGACATAGTCGTGCTTGCCCCTTTTTGTGATATTCAGTAGCATGCTGACTGACAGAGCTGCTGCTGTTCAAAGGGTTAACAGGTACTGCAAGTTCAGCTGCAGTCTCTGCCCTTTTTTCTATTTTTCCATTCTGTTTTACTACGTAAAACAAGAGACACCAGAAAGATGAGCCTTTCTAATGTTTGAGACATCCAAAACATAAGTGTTTTATTCTCGTTCATTACTACTATATGCATTGCGGATCTGGAAGGGCATTCATTCATTGCTTGTCAGCTCACGTCCCTACAACTAAGGAGAAAATCAAACATGTTTGATTTTACTGAAGCAAGTCGTAGACTAGTTGTGAGTTGCGGAGTATGTCATATTGGATAACCAGCTTCATAGGGGTGCATCTTTGACTGCTTCAGACTCGTTAAGATTATGTAAATAAAGGCTACAACGGAAAATCTCTGGAAAAGTTGCATAATGTGACATGGACTTGAGCATGCATTCCTTCCTAAAGTCACTGGAAAGTTGGATATAGATCCACCATGTTTAGTAGCACTGTTGGTTCTTGACCTGCATGAGGTGTCACCTGTTGCACGGCTGCGCTTGGGTCCTGATTTGGGATTCTGAGGTGGCTCGTTGTGTGGTAGTTGCAACAACATATTGTATCAGTGCATGCTCTGAACTTCTTGGTTAGTGACTAAAGCCTGGATATCAAAGCAAAAATGACTGCAGGATTTTCCAAAGTGTTCTTCGTCTCTGCATAAGATGCAAGCATCGTATCTTTAAACTTGTGATATCACTCAACAACAGCACAGAGATTTGAATTTCTGGGTGTGAAGCCAGATTATTTGGGCTGTTAATGGTTGATGATCACACACCCTTGCTAGATGCAAATGATCAAGTATTAAAAGAAGGGTAATTCCACGATAGGAGTTGCAGTACTTACTCCTTGTCACAAGCCCCATCTCAAGTCTACATTTAATTTATAGGTGCTGTGGCCAAGTATGAAATAAACAAAACCTTGAAATGCAAGTTGCAGATGGAGTCAAATGACCTTTCTCTTTTTTTTTTCTTTCCCAAAATAGTTCTCATGTTTCTGTTCAGCAGAAAATGTATAGTAGCTAGTAGCAGTCACTGTGCTAGTTTCTTCTTATTATAACAGGGTAGCTGTCTCTTATTTATAGATTATTCTTTTTTTGCTGCATTCATTGGCCAAACTGTAAAGGACATTACTTTTTTTTAGTTTGACATATTGATGATATTCTACAGTATAAGTGACAGGATATATTATTTAAATGCTATGCCCAAGCATCACATACCTGGAAAGGTTGTTCCTGCAGTATTGCCCAGTTTTGGAGGTGGGAAGAATGTCTCGTGTATACCATTCAGTTCAGAGTTTATGTGACTTGAAAAAAACAAGCATTTCAGTCAGAGAATAATAATAATAATTTTTACAATTTTATATATTGCTTTCTCTCACTACTCAAAGTACTTCAGTGACTGGGGAGCCACTTCAACCACCACTAATGTGTAGCATCAACCTGGATGATGTGATGGCAGCCATTTTTGTGCCAGTACGCTTACTATACATTAGCTGTTAGGTGGTGAAGTGGTGAGAGAGAGAGCCAGTTAGAGACAGGGGATGATTAGAGGGCCAGAATGACCAGACTGTGATGGTCAAATTATTTAATAATAACAAATGACTTCATCGCTCATTTCTGCAAGTCAAATGTTGCATTTTCAGTAAAAAAATAAAACCTTGTCTAAAGTTCTAATCTGGTTTGTACATGTCTTTTAAAGTGTTTTTTTTGGATATTTCTATATCCATGCAACATGCCAATTTGCTTGCAGCAGTCTCCAATGAAAGAGAGTTTTTTTTTTTTTTGTTTACTCGTCAGAATAGCTCCTTTTGAACTAGTTCATCCATTTTTACTTAGATTTTGAGGACTTACTCGTTTGTATCAATTTTCCATCTTCTACAGTAACTGCCTCATGTTGGAATTTTTCTGTGCATCTTGTATGTTATGTATTTTTAAAGTAATAAAGCTAGGACAGAGGAGGACAGGGATTTATTTTCCATTTTATTGGCACAGTATATACTATATGTACTGTAGATGTACTACGGGGGGAATTGAAAAAGATTTATGTGCAACTGTATGTTTTGTTTTATTTTGCAATTCCTGTTTTACAAAACATATTTCTTCCTAATCACTTTAATTATTTACTAAGACGTGTTTTATTTATTGTCAACTAGGGATTTGTTTGTGGGAAGGTTAACACTTGTGAGGTAAGTGCAGTTTGACTCGGCGGAGTCTGAAATGTGCCCAAGCTCCTGTTTGAGCCTGTATCTGGTGCATCGTTTATTTTTTTGAGCCTGGTTTTTACAAGTTTGCTTTTAGCAAATCCAGTCACTGCTATTCAGAAAAATAAAATTCATAAATATTATGTAATTTAAGAGAAAGATCAAGACATTCTTTCAAGCAGTGTTTGAAAATAGATTCCAGTCTGGACAACATGTAAATATAAAGTTAGTAAGCACAGAATTTAACTGGAGAAATAACCAAATAAATAACCACATTTTAAGATTTTAAATCATTTTTAATTCCAAATAACCACATTTTACACAGTTTTAGCACAGATTAGCGCATTATGCAATGTTACATATTTCCCAGTACCACTTATTTTCATGTTTGTTTATTTTCTAGTTTTTTCTTATATTTATTTACCTAATGCTTTTGTCTAAAGTCATTTTCATATCAAAAGCCTTCAGTACAGTTGTTTCACATTTCCAGTATAAGTGCTGGCACATAACCATAAATGATTCACTAATATTCGTGCAGTGCACCTGTGTCAAAGATTTGAGTGTTATGCATTAATGCAGTATTCTAATTTGAGTTTTAGCAGGGCATATTTTTAGTTTTGCAAGTGCTATCCTGTGTTCTGTCCACTGGCCTCCAATCCTAGACTGAGGTCATGCTTAGTACTTAACTGAAAGGTTTCTTTTGTCACTTTTGTGGGTTGACATCATAACCTTGGGCCATTGCTAATCTCCCTCTGAGTAGCTTAATCCAGGATGTCACAGTGTGTGACTCATGACACATGCCACCTTTTAGAGCTCCTGGGAGACAGTAATTCCGGCTGTGATGTGTATTTTGCTTCAACAAAAGGAACTCTATATTATTGTACAAGTTGAAACGTTAGTTTCGTCTTCAACCACAGGTCATAAGAAAGCCTATAGAAGTAGAGGTAAAAGGTCATGCTTCTTGAGTTTTTGTTCTTATGCATAGCCATTCATAAAGAATTGTTAGGTGAATGTATGCATAATATAAGATCATTTTTGATGTCCATAGTTCAAGTGGGGCTTCATTTTCTGACCAGGTTAAACTCTAGGAGTGCTGTTACTTCAATTTTAGAACTGGTCATGTTCTGTATTAGCAGCACATTTGGCCAAAGGTTAAGGCACATCTTTTTTTTTTTTTTTGGCAACTGATGTATTCATATGTTTCTACAAATACTCTGCAGTAGGACAGGGCTAAGGGATAAATCAGAACCAGCCATCTTGTAATTTACTATTGTATGAAATAGTTGCTCTTTTAGAATAAAGTCCAGAGAAAAGCCAAGCAAAATGACACCTTTTATTGGGTAACTAAAAAGATTACAATATGCAAGCTTTCGAGGCAACTCAGGCCCCTTCTTCAGGCAAGATCTTGCCTGAAGTAGGGGCCTGATCTTGCCTGAAGAAGGGGCCTGAGTTGCCTCGAAAGCTTGCATATTGTAATCTTTTTAGTTAGCCAATAAAAGGTGTCATTTTGCTTGGCTTTTCTCTACATTCATAATGGCTAACACGGTACAACACCCTAGTACTACAGAATAAAATCCAGAAAACCAAATGATATTCTTAAAAAAGAAAAAAACACACATGGAGTCAATATATAAATAGCAATATTCAGAGCAGTTATCCAGATTGATGTCAACAAAAAAATCATTACACATTACCACACGTAGCACTAGGAGAAATTTGTCCCACTTTCAATAGGGAATTTTTTAACATTTGCATCATGCTTGAGATTTTTGTTCTCCTTTTTTCATGTTCCTACTGATTACTTGGTATGTTTTTTTTTTTTTTTTTGAACATATTAATGTATGTGTTTTGTTACTGTATGCATAGTGACCTGTTCAGTATGAGGTAGATAATTTGTAGATCATTGTATAAAAACAATCTTGTCTGATCTAAGGTTAACTGACTATTCTTAAAAGGTCCCCAAAGTCATTATGATATATTTTTTTTAATACTGATGTTGTTTTAACATGGAAGTCAAAGGTCTAAGGGCTGTGTAAGGATCTGCTCAAGCAGGAGTCCTGTTTGCATAATGGAGGTGTAAAGATGGATATAGATACCCCATTTGTGGCAAATTAACACATATATCTGTATTATCACTTTTACATTTTGATGTTGTTTCTTTCTGTCTTTGTTTTTCCCTCCAAGCTTTGCCCAGGTTTCTGAAAAACTTGTGCTTATGGCTATTGACAGCTCTATTTAAAAGCCTGGTGTTTTCATTGTGGGCTGTGGATGATAAATAATTCAAGTACCCACAAACCTGAAGCAGGCATCATAAATTAGTAAACAGATGATGAGAAGAGAATCTAATTGCACCTACTGCTGGGCATTGTCCAGAATGTTTAGGTGGCATGGTGCTACTATTCCACATTTGGCCAGTTCCACTAACTGGCTGTGTTACATTTATATAGTACTTTGTATGGTGAATAATACCCCAAAAAACCTCATACATTCAGTTTTACAGAAACACTAAGCCATGATATTGTGATGCAAAACCAGTGAATGGGAAAGAAATATGAAACCTGCTATTTTGAAGTGTATACGGTTAATTATTTGTAATTCATCCAATATGCTTACAGTGCAACAGTTGTGTTTTCTCTGTCTAAAAGGCAATTGATTTATCAATTTGTTTTCCAAATGGCTTATATAAGGGACATACAGTATGTAGCCACTGTCTAACACTGTCCAACAGAATAGTATAAAGTAATCCTGGAATCATAGGGACCAATTGCTTCACTGCTTTTCAGTGGAAGTGTGCATGTGGTTGTTCATTTCATTTGTTTTCCACCACTTATCTGGGAACTGTTTCTGGGGCAATTGTGTGATGTTTCTGATCCCAAGGTATTCTTAGGCCATCTGGGAGATATAGTTCTCCAAGCAAACCCTGGGTCTTCGCTGGGGTCTCTTCTCAGCTGGTTGTGCCCATAGAGAGGCATTCGGGTGACATCTTTATCAAATGTCCAAACCACCTCAGCTGGCACTTCACAATGTGAATGGTCAATGGCTGTACTCCCAGCCTTTCCCGGATGTCTCTGCTTCTCACCTTTTCTCTAAGGGAGAGCCCAGCCACACTGTAGAGACAGCATTTTGGCTGCTTGTACCTGAAGTCTCATCCTTTCGGTTGTTACCCAAAGCTCAAGACCACAGTTGAGGGAAGGGATGTAGATCGAGTGGTAAACTGAAAGCTTCACCTTCTGGCCTAGTTCCTTCTTCACTACTGTGGATCAGTATAATGGCTGCATAACTTGTCTCCCCAATCCATCTGTTGCTCTCACCATTCCTTTGCTTCTCACTCATGAACAAGACCCTGAGATACTTCAACTCCTCCATTTGAGGCAGTAACTCTCATCTGACTGGGAAAGGACAGTCTACCTTTTTCATACTCAGGACCATGGCATCAGATTTGGAGAGTTGTTGATCCTCATCCCTACCACTTCACACTCTTGTTACAAACTATGCCAGTGTCTGCTGGAGTTCACAGACTGATGAAGCCAACTGGACCACATTGTCTGAAAAAGCAGTGATGCTATTATAGGCCACCAAACTGGACACCCTCCCCTCCCTGGCTGTACCTTTTTATATCATGTCCACGAAAATCGCATACAGGTTTGGAGACCAAGCACAGCCCTGGCAGAGTCCCACACCCACCGAGAACATTACTGATATTTTTTCAAGTATGTGGACACGGCTGTCGCTGTGCTTATAATGATATTCCATATTTTCCCAGCACCACCCACAGGATGCATTGAGGGAAACAGTCATATGCTTTCTCTAAGTCCACAAAGCACATCTAGGCCGATTGGGTGTACTGCCATGAGGGCAAAGAGCCTGTCCACTGTTCCACAGCATGGACAGAATTCATATTGCTCCTCCTGGATCTGAGGTTCCATGACTGCATGGAGTCTCCTTTCAAGTACTCTGGCATAAGCTTTCTTGGGGAGGCTGAGGAGTGTGATCCCCTGATAGCTGAAGTACATCATTCGGTCCACTTTTTAAAAAATGGGGACCACCACATACCTGCTCTGCCACTCAAAGGGAAATACTCCCGTGGCCATACAACATTGTAAAGGTATATCAGCCATAACATCCCAATACTGGCCAGAGCCTTTAGCATTTCCAGGCAAATCTCGAGCTGCTTAACAACCTCTGTGACCTCCCCTAGGGAAATGGGCATTGATGCTCATCTGGGATACAGGAAAGCACTTTTGGAAGTAGAAGTTGAAAGTCTTTTGGACAGGGGCATTCCCCTGACATTCACAGTCCACCTTCACTACTCGCTTAGGCTTACCAGGTCTGTCCAGGTGCCTCCTCAACCATCTGACCCACCTGACTACCAAGGACTGATCATTTGACAGCTCTGCCCCTCTCTTCCCCTGAGTGTCCAGAACATACCACCTCAAATTTGATGATATGATTATGAAGTTGATCATAGATCTTTGGCTTTCTGGTACCAAGTGTACTTATGAGCCACCTTATATTTTAAAATAATGTTTGTTTATGGGCAAACCATGCCTAGCACTGAATTTCAATAACGAAACACTTGGGATTAGATAAGCAGGCCATTCCTCCCAATTAGGCCTCTCCAGGTGTCTCATTTCTTAGTTCTGTGGATGTCACCCCTTTCCAGGATCCCCTCCAGGTACTTTAAGAAGGCATGGTACTCCAAACTGCCCTTTGGTACATAAGCACATACAACAGTCAGAATCCTCCCCTCCGTGACCTTCAGGCACTTGTTCCCTGGGACAATTATGGCATCGACCAGGCAAGGTCTCAATAAGAAGTCCACTCCTGCCCAATGCCTTTCTTCCAGGGCAACTCCAGAATAAAGGAGAAAAGACTTCTTATTTTGCTGTTTCCCAGCAGTGTTTACATTTTTATGTAAGTATGATTTACTGAACCTTTTTACTTGAATTCACCGTATCATGACTTTTTCAATTGTGGGTTTAGAGAATAAATAATGCCCTGTTTAACCAGGCTGGTGTCTTTGTTGTCACTGTTTTATGAAAAAGAAACATTACCAATACATTTGTTTTCCTTTAATAAAGAGCTGTCCACCCCAGCATTGAGTTTTAATCAAAGAATGAAATGAAAATCATCTCAAGACGTGTGAATGTTTATTTCAAAAACTGGTTTTATAGATAGATAGATAGATAGATAGATAGAGATACTTTATTAATCCCAATGGGAAATTCACATAGAGAGACTTTTATGAGCAAGAGGTGAAAACCAATGTCTAACATTTTAGGGCAAAAAAAAAAAAAAAAAACCCTGTTCACACGGTGGTGCTGTAATGTTCCCTGTAGAATTTCATGTTAAAAAAATAAGCAAAATATAGCAGTGCTTAATACCATCATAAGTAGTGGTGCAGTGTTTAAGGATTCTCCCTTATAGCTCCAGGGCCCTATTTCCAAGTCCCCTCCAGATCACTGAGAAGTTTTCACTTTTTCCCAACACCTTTGCTCTTTTTCTTTGGTACTGCGGTTTTCCTTTTGTATCTCAAAGTTGTAAATCCATCCATCACTTTTGTCAAACAACGTATCCAGGGCAGGGTTGTGGAGCAGCTGGAGCCTATCCAAGCAATCATTTGGTGCAAGGCAGGAACAACACCTGGACAGTGGTTTAGGTAAATTCCAAATTTGTCCTGTACAAGATACTGGGTTGTGTGAGGGACTATAACTTATTATGGGGTTGTTTCCTAAAGCATGTGTGATGATGCTGGGATAGGCTTTGGCTCCCTGTAACATCAAACTGAATTAATGGTTTTGAAATTGGAATGTCAGAATAGTGTATTAATAATGGTTGTTCTAATGCCTTGTCCCATCCATCTATCCATTTGCTAAACCCGCTTATACAGAGCAGCATCACAAGGCAACTAGAGCATATCCCAGCAATCATTGGGCACAAGGCAGGATCACTGGACAAGATGCCAGCCAATTGCACGTGAACACGCATACATACTGTACACACATTTGGCCCAATTTAACAATGTGGAATTCTCCCAATCTGTTTGTATTTGGACTGTAGGAGGGTGTTAGGAAACCCGTGAGGACACAGGGAGAACATGCAAACTCCGGTCTCCTTATTGCGAGGCAACAGCTCTACCACTGCTACCTATGTAATGTCCCACTCTTATTTATTCTTTATACTTATGTATGTCTCAATCAAACACTTGGCAATTCTTGAAGGATAAATAATTGTAATCTGCCAGATTTATTGTGATGAAGAAACCTAATCAACTGACCCAAAGTCACTGGATATCAAATGTAACACTGAGTAATTTTGTGTGCACATCAAACTTTTTATGCATTTTTTTTTTAATTCTGTTCACATTGTGCCCAATCTGTCAACCTTGTTCCATAGACTGCTTTATTGTAGTCTTTTAGCTGTTGCTCTCCCGTCTGCAGTCGTAAGAACACATTGTCCATGGGTAATTAAATCACTGCTAACGACCACCATGAGTCATTGCAGTTACTAGCAGAAGGCAAAAAAAGTTTCTCACTTTTCCTTTCAGTTTTGTGGCATAGTTTTTACATTAGATGGGAATTTATACTTCTTTTCTAACAAATTTTTGTCTTTAGTTAACCCTTGCATTCAGTTGTCCAGCATCTCTGTGGCGGCATTTGAAATGTAGAGGAGTTAATATTCATGTTGACTTTCCTGCTGCTGGGGTGGCAGTGGAAGAACTGACTTTTGCATGCTTTATGTGTTGAGACTGTGACGAAATGAGCAGTGATAATGAGCTGTATTGTCTCTTTATTTGGCCAGATACCTAAAAGGTCTTTAAAGTTGTGAGAAGCCAGTATATGTGTGTAGAGCCAAGTGCAAATGGAACTTTGCCAGCACTGAAGTTTACATTACTAGGCGGTTTGCAAGGCATATTCATTGCTGGAGTGTAATGGCATATACTGTATGATTTGCCTGCCAGTGCTTTCATTTTGTGATGAACGAAGTGTGAGGGGCATATGTGTATACTGTATCTATAAAAGCAGTATTCTTTTTACTTTAAAATGTTGAGCCTTATCAGGATCTATATTGTCTTCTCTCCTGGATTACTGGTTTAGCCAACACTATGCACTGCTTTCATTTTACAGAGCTAATCTTGCCATTAACTCCATATAAATTATTGCAGGGCCAGATTCTCATTTGGTATCATATCCAAAATGTTGGAAATGGTGTCGTGTTAAGATTTTTTTTTTAAGCAGAAAAGTGCCGAGCTGTAAGCAAAACTGATAATGTTCTCCCCTCTTCTTGAGGAACCCTAGACATTGCACATCTGATGTTGTTATATCAGGCAATCTATTTGTTTGGCTAAATGTCTTAACATTACAAGAAAAGAACCATACAGTAGTACAGTGAGGGTGATGACACATTTTTGATCATTAAAATTCCCAGGTCTGTTGAAAATTTTCTAGAGTTTGTGGATTTGTTGGGAGTTTTTGGCAATGTGATTAATCTGTAAAGTTGTTAATTTCTTTTTTGTACCACTACCAGTTGTGTTATAGCCTTAAATGGAGTCTGGGTCATAGATACAAGATGGTGATGTTTTGTTAATATGTAGGTTGTTATTAATGGAGCAGAAATAATTTTATGCCTGTATCTGTATGTAGGCCTGCCAAACATGGAAGGATCAGTGCACTATCCATAATTGCATGGAATTGCATAATGATACAGGCAAGCAGACAAGTCCTGGGGCAAGTTCAAATATGTAATGCTGAGCCTGTTTTGTTATAGCTTTCTGGCAAAAACATCACACTAGGGATTGTTAAAATAGACTGGGTGAAGATGGAATGGGGAAGAAGAGAAGTGTGCTTGCAGACAGTGAAAGGTGTGGTGCTGACAGTTATAGACAGACCGAGAGAGGGAGGGAGAGAGTGGAATGAATAGAGGCAAGCTAGGCTGAACTCCCTGGAACAAAGGCAAAGGGAATGTAAAGTCCAAATATTTTCTTAAACAGGCATAAGCGTGAAGTAACATTAAACAGATATGTGGCTTAATGCCTGTCTTGTCATGTCTCATAGTATAATCTTCACCTAGCTTGGTGACAATAGGGTTTAAGGAGTGAGGAGCTGTCTTGGTGTATTGGCATTGTCTTGAAATGCTCCTCTACTTCATGAACAGATACTTCATTGATCCCAAGAGGGAAATTGTAGTACTACAGCAGGTAATAAATAGAGCTACATAGAATGCACTGAAAATTGAACAGTAAGGAAAACAAATATTTCCATAATCTCCTTAAATTGACATATTCAGTTTGTACTAAAATTGTTTACCGAGTACAGTATGTATTATAATATCTAATAGCAGATGGTAAAAAGACAGTTAAAATGATTGTGTTGTTAAAGGTGCTACACAGGTTGACCAAAGTATCATGAATAGATTGTGTGACACTCTTTATGACAGCCAGCAGCTTAGCCAATGGCTCTTTTCTGCTTCTGTCTCCTGGGATTCCAGACTAGTACCAAGAAAAAAAAATGTCTTCCTTCTTTATTAAATTTGTTTTTGGTCTGTCCATTGAAAACACGGGTCTTGATTGAGGTGAAGATATTTCAGTTTCCTCTCCCTGAAGATAGTTTGCACTTTAGACAGTGGACATGAGAGGTGGTGATTTGGGTGTTGATCACTCCCTCTATAGATCCAGTTTATAATTTACTAATAAATTCCTTCAATAACTGTTAACATTGAAATGTTCATTTCTCAGTCTGGCAGATTATTTGCATTCATATCTGTGCCTACCCATGTTTAAAGTAGAAGTTGGTTAAATGCAAATTTTATGTTACATGATTTGTTGGCACTTTATGGCAGTACAGCAACAAACTGAAAGTTTATGCATGGCAGATTCAAAATGCACAAAAGATATGATAATCTTGTAACCGATGCCTTTCAGAAAACTGATTGTCTGATTATAAGCAGACATAAAATGAACTTCTAAAAACTCTGAGTGCGGGCTGTATTTAATCAGATTAGAAATCATTTTCTCAGTGAAGTAAGGGCAAAGTGTCAGTCACATTTATAACCAGTTTGTTCCAGAAGACATTAAGTGTGTGGTTAAGAGTTTAAGGCAGTGCTGTTCAAGGGAATTTGTTTTTTTTATCTTCTAATGTTAGAACTTCTCTGTAATAATGTTTTAATCATAGATCCAGAAATAACAGTATTTTTGAGTACCAGTAGTTAGAGTATAAAAATAACAAAAGCAATTCAACACTGTGGGCCAGTCAGCACTACACTTTTTGGCTGACCTGCATGCTATTCAAACCTCCTCATCCATTGGTATAATACTTGATTTTTTAAATTTTGTTATTCTTTATGGGAAGTGTTCTACATCCTGAAATCATCACAGAAAGAATGTTGAATCTACACAGAAAGTGTTTGGGCTGGGACTTGAACCCAAAGCTCACTGTTGCTTGATGGCCCAGTACCCCTCCCTAAGCAATTTACATGTTCATCCTACTATCTACTATCTGTTCATATTTTTTTTCATTGGGTGCTACAGTTTGTCTGCCACATTTTAGGCTAATTGGAGATTCTAAATTGTTTTTTTTTTTTTTTTTAATGAATCTTTGTTTCAGGGGTCCCATTCTGAGGTTAATTCCTGCCTTGTGACCAAAGCTACTTAGATAGGCTGTCACCTCCATCACAGTGAACTCCTGTTTATTAAGCAGAATTGATTAAAGCTGCATTAATATTTTATTACGCAAACTAATAATGCTGTGTTAAATCATTACTGTCAGTATGCACTGCTTTTGCCATTTTAAACCTGTCATTATCATGATAAATTATGTATTTTGTGCGTATGTTAGCCAATAAAAACAACATTAGTTAACAAGTCTGTCAGCACTAGGACAATTTGCATACAATTAATTTTCTTTCTGAGGGTCACTGAGTGACCATTGAAAATTAAATGGGCTGATTTGGTATCTTCCACTGTGTTTAAAATTTTTTAAAGTTGTTGTTTCTTTATTGATTATCAAGTTATTGTTTAACTTAAAGCAGCATGTTAGACTTTCTATCAAAAAAAGCATTCAGCCTCTAGATATAAGTGTAAATAACTCCAAAATAAAGAAATAAATTTAGTAAATGAGTCACTCCATGCATAGCAGATAAATCTGAGAGCCAGTTGCTTGAGTGCCATGATGCTGAATTGCAAATGAAGCCAATTTGTAAATGGCTTAAGAGCTAGTGATAAAGACAAGCAGCTGAAAGGTTAGAATAAAAAATATATATAATTATTTTCAGTTTAGCCTGCTCACTTTCTCACTTGAACAGGAGATTGAAAATGAGAATGATACACAAAAGCAGTCAAGCTCTGACCTGCTGTATAGGTGGAATGAACTCTTGTGCTAACAGAACTTCTATATCAGATTTCACCTTATGGCTGCCAGGCACACTTGATTTCCTTTTCCTTACTTACTTGGTGTTAAATGACACCTCATTAGAAACCAATACCAAGATCCCATTCTCTGTGACATTTCCAAAATGTCAGTGAGGGGGACATTTTATATGCCATTTATTTCCTATTGCTTCCGAGTGCTTGTTTGCTTTATTTTGCTTGGCTTTTCTGTACAGACTGATCCCGACATTTATGGTGGTTATCTATTACTGTGTTGTTTCTGAGTACCCCCCCCCCCACTCCCCCCAATCTTACAATCAAGGTTCATCACTATACTAGTACATGAGTCAGCCTAACGAATACCTTTCAGACAATGATAGAAAGAGGGTGGAATATACTATATGTTATAAAAACTATATAACATTTAAAAGTACATTCTCAAACCTGCATAATACAATTTAAGATTGCATTGTGGTGTGCTGCAGCATATTCTGGTATTTAAGTGAAAGAGAATCAATCGTCATAATACACTTGCCAGCCATCTCTTGACTTAATTGTCTAATAAAAACATGGATCTCATGCATGATTTTTCTGTTTTAGTTACCTTAATATTAACAAGCCTTGGCTTACAAAAAAAAATCCATCTTGCATTAGCTAATGATGTATATGTTATGTGTCCATCATTTGAATATTTCACTTTAGTTATTTGAACACCTACCATGAACTTTCTTTATGCAAAACAAATTAGGTATGCTGTCTCAGGACACAGTTAAAGTCAAAACTGTGTGAGGACTGTGAAAGCTGCCTCCTATATGATTACATTTAAAAAATATCAAGAAAACCATGGGCCTTTAGGCCTCTAGAGTGCTCTCAGTTAAAATCTTAATCTAGGAATCTGACTTGTCTTCAAGGTTCGTGGAAAGTGACTCATGCTTTTGACCTAAAACACTCTTGGAAGGTATTCTGTTGGTCTGTACTTCATTACATGCTTTTGTCAATATTGATCTTCAATTTTTTTTCTTTCTGTTTAGGTGAGGCACCGAATTTCAGGACAGGTGATGGTTCTGAAGATGAACACTCTTCCAAGTAACCGTGCCAACATGCTACGAGAGGTGCAGCTCATGAATCGTCTATCCCATCCAAATATCCTCCGGTCAGTGATTTTCTGAGTATTATTTATTTTGACGTGTCTTTATTGCAAGGATTCTCGTATCTGTGACCCAAGTGGATGCACGCAGCCTAACATACATCCCGGACCAGCTTCTGAATGTTGCTAACACACAATCACAAATCATTTGCATGATACCAACTTCCTATGCCCTTTATGTTTAGCAGGTGTTTTAACACCTCATTATATGTAAATGCTTGTAGTTTTGTTATAATCTGTATGTCTGTAAGATCACTTCATTAGAACATTTTACAATGCCTCATGAGTGCTTCTAATTACTGTATGTATTCTTAGTCTCTTACACCCCATGACCAGGAAATACAAGTGACAGAATGTTTGGAGGATTGGCATGCAATAAAGGAGGAGTAATGTTAATCAAGAGATGGTGCGTTTTAAATATGAGTTACACAAAAAATGTGTTTGCAGTATGAAGACAGCAATTTCTGCCATTCAGTTTGTTGGCACTCCTTATTCTTGTTGACACTGGTATAGGCAACCCTCTTTATCTGGGGTCTTTATGGATGATTTCCCTCTACAGTGACTTCAAGCTTTTGATGCATATCTTATTTCTACAACTTCAGCTTTCCTGCTATTGTGACTTTGCAATGGATAAATTTCAAATTGAGCACAACAATAAACCTTTACATAGCTCAACTGTTTGTAAATTGGTACCCAATCCTAACATGCTTTGTGTGTGTGGTTTTTTTTTTTTTTTTTTTTTTTTTGTGGTGGCATGATGACAGCATCTCCAGTTGTTCTTTTTTGTTTTCTCATGCATGCCTTTGTTCTGATGTAAAACACTGCAACAAATTCTCTAAATAAACTCATAGGACCTAAGAAAAAAAAAATAGAACCACTTCTATATTGGCATACTGCAGTATTTCATATTATATTATCTTTGTAGAAAAGAAAACGGTAAAACACCACCTCGAACATCAGTTGGCCTTGCTATCTCGTAGCTCTAGAATTCTGGCTTTAAATTCCATTCTGGACTGCCTTGGTGGAGTTTGCACATTTTGTGCTCTGTCTACACAGTTTTTTTTTTTCTGAGTACTTCCAGTTTTCCTACCACATCCCAAAGATATGTATGCTATTTTAACTGACACCTCTTAATTTAATTAGTGTGGATTTGTGTATGACGGATCCCTGTCCAGAGCTGATTTTCACCTTGTCCCAAAGGCTACTTTGATGGGCAATTGACTTCTATGACACCAAACTGAATATGAGATTACAAGAAGTATATAATGGAAATGATCTGTATTAACTAAAACATCAATGTAACCTCATTTTATATTTTT